>NC_091294.1:730296-731655 GCF_038502225.1 Cherax quadricarinatus | reverse complement strand
TGTTCTTAGATTTGCTAGTCGTCCGTATGCTGCAGCACTTATTTGGTTGATATGTGCCTCAGATGTGCCTGGTGTTATACTCACCCCAAGATTCTTTTCCTTGAGTGAGGTTTTTAGGCCCTAGACTGTACTCCGTCTGTGGTCTTCTTTACCCTTCCCCAGTCTTCAAGACTTTGCACTTCGTGGAGTTTAACTCCAAGAGCCATTTGCTGGACCACGCCTGCAGCCTGTCTAGATCCCCCAGTTATTTTGGCTGGGCCTCGCCCAATTGAATTCTCATCAACTTTATATCATCCGCAAACAGGGACACTTCGGAGTCTATTCCTTCCGTCATGTCGTTCACAAATACCAGAAACAGCACTGGTCCTAGGACTGATCCCTGTGGCACCCCGCTCGTTACCGGTGCCCACTGTGACACGTCGCCACGTACCATGACTAGCTGCTGTCTTTCTGACAAGTATTCCCTGATCTATTGTAGTGCCTTCCCTGTTATCCCTACCTGGTCCTCCAGTTTTTGCACTAATGTCTTGTGTGGAACTGTGTCAAACGCTTTCTTACAGTCCAAGAAAATGCAATTTACCCACCCCTCTCTCTCTTTGTCTTACTGCCGTCACCCTGTCACAGAACTCCAGTAGGTTTGTGACGCAGGATTTCCCATCCCTGAAACCATGCTGTTTGTCATTGATAAGCTCATTCCTTTCTAGGTGTTCTACCACTCTTTTCCTGATAATTTTCTTCATGACCTTGCATATTGTACACGTCAGTGACACTGGTCTGTAGTTTAATGCTTTTTGTCTGTCTCCTTTTTTAAAAACTGGGACTACATTTACTGTCTTCCATACTGCCTGTAGTCGCCCTGTTTCGATACATGTGTTGTTAGTGGTACACAAAGTGCCTCTGCTCCCTCTCTCAGGACCCATGGAGAGATGTTATCCGGCCCCATCGCCTTTGATGTATCTAGCTCGCTTAGCAGCCTCTTCACTTCTTCCTCGGTTGTATGTCTTGTGTCCAACACTTGGTGTACCCCACCTCACTGCCTTTCTGGAGGCTCTTCTGTCTCCTCTGTGAACACTTCTTTGAATCTCATGTTGAGCTCCTTACATACTTCGCAGTCCTTTTTTCTGTGACTTCCCCTCCTTCCTTCCTCAGTCTGATTACCTGGTCCTTGACTGATGTTTTCCTCCTGATGTGGCCGTACAACAGCTTTTGGTCGGATTTGGCTTTCGCTGCTATGTCATTCTCGCACTGTTGTTTGGGCCTCCCTTCTTACCTGTGTATATTCATTTCTGGCTCTACGACTGCTCTCCTTTTTGTCCTGGGTCCTTAGCCTTCTATACTTTTTCCATTCCCTAGCACACT
>NC_091294.1:557796-725296 GCF_038502225.1 Cherax quadricarinatus | reverse complement strand
TCTACTGTAAATACTTCCTTAAATCTCGTGTTGAGCTCCTCACATACCTCTTGATCGTTTCTTGTGAGTTCTCCACCTTCTTTCCTCAGCCTTATCACCTGGTCCTTGACTGTTGTCTTCCTCCTAATGTGGCTATACAGCAGTTTCGGGTCAGATTTGACTTTCGATGCTATGTCGTTTTCATACTGTCGCTGGGCCTCCCTCCTTATCTGTGCATACTCGTTTCTGGCTCTTCTACTAATCTCCTTGCTTTCCTGGGTCCTATGCCTCCTGTACCTTTTCCATTCTCTGTTGCACTTAGTTTTTGCCTCCCTACACCTTCGGGTAAACCAAGGACTCGTTTTGGTCTTCCTATTATTTCTGTTTCCCTTGGGAACAAAACTTTCCTCTGCCTCCTTGCACTTTGTTGCCACATATTCCATCATCTCGTTTACTGATTTTCCTACCATTTCTCTGTCCCACTGAACCTCCTGCAGGAAGTTTCTCATACCTGTGTAGTCCCCCCTTTTATAGTTTGGCCTGTCCCCTTCAGTTCCTGTTACCTTCTCCACTTGCGTGTGTATGTGTATGAGTGAGAGTGTGTGTGTGTGTGTGTGTGTGTATGAGTGTGTGTGTGTGTATGAGTTTGTGTATGTGTGTGTGTGTTTATGTGTGTGTGTGTGTGTGTGTGTGTGTGTGTGTGTGTGTGTGTGTGTGTGTGTGTGTGTGTGTGTGTGTGTGTGACTCAACAATCAATATTTGCACCAATAACTCACTACAGTTGTTACCGGGTGTGGAAGTGTGAATTGCTCATTACTCTAAAATTTGTTCATGATTGTAGCCATGTATAAACGTAAGTAACCATTCTTACAGTATTCATTACCTTTGTAACTTGTGAGTTCATTACCTTGTACCTAGTTCAGCCATCAAAACTTTGGGGCCCAGTCCCTGGACCCATTGTGTACCTCTATAATTTGTTAATACCTTTGTAACTTGTCATGATTGTGACTAGACCTACCTGGAGTTCATTACCTTTGTAAATTGTGAATTCATTACCTCTGTAACTTGCTCAGCCATCAAAACTTTGAGGCCCAGTCCCTGGACCCATTATGTACCTCTGTAATCTTTTGACTACCGCCCACAGGATGGGTATGGGGTGCATAATAAACATATTAAACTAAACTTTCAGCTGGATATAGCAAGGAATCAATGCTACTGTTTGGAGAGCATGAAATCACATCACTAGAGGGTGTCCAGCAAGAGGATCCCCTCTTGCACCATTTCTCTTTTGTATAGCAGTTAGGGAAATCACAGTCAGACTGACCAGGGAGCTAGACATCTGGTTCCTGGATGATGGCACACTAGCAGGTATAAAGGAGTCCCTCCTAGATGATCTTACACAAGTGATGACACGGGGACAGGAAATGGGTCTCATCCTGAATCCATCCAAATGTGAAATTATCTCAGTCAGTCAACAAGTGATAAATGCAGTGAGATCCAAACTACCAGGAGCATCGGTCATTGACCCCACAAACAGCGTCTTGCTTCGAGCACCTCTGGGAAGCGATGCCATTGACACAATTCTCAGGAAGAAATTGGAAGAGCTGAGGAGAATGGAACAGCGAATAGGCAACCTTGAGACCCACGATGCCATGTACCTTCTCACAAAGTGCTTGAGTCTGCCCAGGTTGACATATTTCTTAAGATAAGATAAGATAAGATAAGATAAGATTTCGTTCGGATTTTTAACCCCGGAGGGTTAGCCACCCAGGATAACCCAAGAAAGTCAGTGTGTCATCGAGGACTGTCTAACTTATTTCCATTGGGGTCCTTAATCTTGTCCCCCAGGATGCGACCCACACCAATCGACTAACACCCAGGTACCTATTTGCTGCTAGGTGAACAGGACAACAGGTGTAAGGAAACGCGTCGAAATGTTTCCACCCGCCGGGAATCGAACCCGGGCCCTCCGTATGTGAAGCGGGAGCTTTAGCCACCAGGCCACCGGGCCACATGTGCACCTTCATATGATAACCCTATACTGCACGAATATGACAGTATTCTGAGGCAGTTTTTTCCGAAAGTACTTAACCTTACTCTAGAAGACGGGCAGTGGAACCAAGCAACACTTCCAGTCAGACTAGGAGGCATTGGTGTCCGCAAGTCATCACAGATTGCGCTACCTGCTTTTTTGTCCTCAAGTGTTGCATCCAGAGAGCTTGTAGCAGCGATTCTCCCTGAACATCTTAGGGACAAGATTGGAGTCCAGGACTAAAAGTTCATTGACGGAGCCATGATCTGGGATAATCTAACGGGCTCTGAAACCAGACCTGCTCCCCCCAACAACTACAAACAGTCGCACTGGGAGGGCCCAATAGTGGAGAATATAGCCTCCACAAAGTTTCAGAGTGTGTCAGGGAAGGATAGAGCCCGCCTCCTGGCAGTGAGAACTCCTCATGCAGGGGACTTTCTGTTGGCTGTTCCCAACTCTAGCTTTGGGACACGCCTCGACCCACAGACCATCCTCTTGTATGCCGTAAATCCGACGGAAAGATTGCAAGACATGATGAGGTTAATAACATTATCAAGAGAAGTCTCACAACAGTCGGATGCCCAGCAGTAAGGGAGCCACCCCAACTATGCAGATCTGATGGCAGCCAGAAACGTCCAGATGGTATCACCCTTCAAGCCTGGATAGACGGTAAGCAGGTGGTGTGGGACTACACATGTGCGTTTACCTTTGCTGATACCTATCTCCAATACACCAGGGAGGAAGGAGGGGCAGCCGCCAGCTTCAGGGAGTCCCAAAAGTCTAGAAAATACGGAGAACTTGCCCATCATTATATGTTTGTTTCCATAGGCTCAGAGACCATTGACTCGTGGGGAAAGAATGCATCTAAGTTCCTTAAGGAGCTAGGCAAAAGACTCATCAGGATAACTAGAGATCCCAGGGCAGCTAGTTTTCTGTTCCAGCGACTCAGTGCGGCTGTTCAGTGGGGTAATGCCTGCTGTATTTTGGGCACGCGCCCCAGCTCTGAGGAGGTGGATGAGATTTTCGCATTATAATCAGTGACAAACACGTAACAATATGTAATAGACATGTATCTCTCACACCTCATGTACTGTGTATGCCATCTTTGTATCAGCAATGTATCTCTTAAATCTTCTGTACCATATTATGTAATAATATATATATATATATATATATATATATATATATATATATATATATATATATATATATATATATATATATATATATATATAAAGAGATCTGTACATTTCATTTTCAATTAGATGCCTTCTTCAAATGTTGTCAATATCTATTATGGGAAAACACTATTCTGACTATAACAAAATCTATTTTAAGAAAAATATAATAAATAAGTAATGACAGTAGTGTGTTGGATTACGTATTGGTAGATAAAAGACTGTTGGGTAGACTTCAGGATGTACATGATTATAGAGGGACCACAGATATATCAGATCACTTTTTAGTTGTAGCTACAGCGTGAGTAAAAGGTAGATGGGATACAAGGAAAATGGAAGCAACAGGTAAGAGAGAGGTGAAGGTTTATAAACTAAAGAAGGAGGCAGTCGGGGTAAGATAGAAACAACTACTGGAGGACAGATGGGCTAGTGAGAGTATAGGCAATAGGGGTGAAGATGTATGGGGTAGGTTTAAAAATGTAGTGTTAGAGTGTTCAGCAGATGTTTGTGGTTACAGGAAAGTGGGTGCGGGAGGGAAGAGGAGTGATTGGTGGAATGATGATGTAATGAGAGTAATTAGAGGGAAAAATTTAGTATATGAGAAGTTTTTACAAAGTAGAAGTGATGCAAGGAGGGAGGAGTATATGGAGAAAAAAAGAGAGGTTAAGAGAGTGGTGAAGCAATGTAAAAAGAGAGCAAATGAGAGAGTGGGTGAGATGTTATCAACAAATTTTGTTGAAAATAAGAACAAGTTTTGGAGTGAGATTAACAAGTTGAGGAAACCTAGGGAACAAATGGATTTGTCAATTAAAAATAGGAGAGGAGAGTTATTAAATGGAGAGTTAGAGGTATTGGGAAGATGGAGGGAATATTTTGAGGAATTGGTAATATTGATAAAGATAGGGAAATTGTGATTTCGTGTATAGGGCAAGGAGGAGTAACATCCTGTAGGAGTGAGTTGTTGTGGATGTGGGGGAAGTTCGTGAGGCAGTGGGTAGAATGACAGGGAGTAAGGCAGCTGGGATTGATGGGATAATGATTGAAATGTTAAAAGTAGGTGAGGATATAGTTTTGGAGTGGTTGGTGTTTTTATTAAATAAATGTATGGAAGAGGGTAAGATACCTATTGATTGGCAGGGAGCATGCATAGTTCCTTTGTATAAAGGCAAAGGGGACAAAAGAGAGTGCAAAAATTATGGGGGAATAAGTCTGTTGAGTATACCTGGTAAAGTGTATGGTAGAGTTATTATTGAAAGAATTAAGAGTAAGACAGAGAGTAGGATAGCAGATGAACAAGGAGGCTTTAGGAAGGGTAGAGGGTGTGTAGACCAAGTGTTTACAATGAAACATAGGTGAACACTATATAGATAAGGGTAAAGAGGTTTCTGTGGCATTTGTGGATTTGGAAAAGGCGTATGACAGGGTGGATAGGGGAGCAATGTAGCAAATGTTGCAAATGTATGGAATAGGAGGTAGGTTAATGAAAGCAGAATAGCGAGGCTCAGGTTCGACTATGTAGGAGAGATGGAAATTATTTCCCAATAAAAGTAGCCCTTAGACAAGGATGTGTGATGTCACCATGATTATTCAATATATTTATAGATGGGGTTGTAAGAAAAGTGAATGCTCAGGTGTTGGCAAGAGGTTTGGGGTTAAAAGACAAGGAATCTAACACAAAGTAGGAGTTGTCACACTCTTTGTTGATGACACTGTGCTTTTGGGAGATTCTGAAGAGAAGTTGCAGAGGTTGGTGGATGAGTTTGGTACGGTATGTAAAAGAAGAAAAGTGAAAGTGAATATAGGAAAGAGTAAGGTGATGAGGACAACAAAAAAAGTAGGTAACGAAAGATTGAATATCAGGCTGGAGGGAGAGAGTATGGAAAAGGTGAATGTATTCAGATATTTAGAAGTGAACGTGTCAGCAGATGGGTCTATGAAAGATGAGGTGAATCATAGAATTGACGAGGGGATAAATGTGAGCGGTGCACTTAGGTGTCTGTGAAAACAAAAAAACTTTGTCCATGGAAGCAAAGAGGGGAATTTATGAGAGTATAGTTATACCAACGCTCTTATATGGGTGTGAAGCATGGGTGATGAATGTTGCAGCGAGGAGAAGGCTGGAGGCAGTGGAGATGTCATGTCTGAGGGCAATGTGTGGTTTGAATGTAATGCAGAGAATTCGTCGTCTGGAAATTAGGAGGAGTGAGATTACCAAAACTATAATTATCTAGAGGGCTGAGGAGGGGATATTTAGGTGGTTTGGACATGTAGAGAGGCTGGAACAAAATAGAATGACTTCGAGAGTGTATAAATCTGTAGTGGAGGGAAGGCAGAGTAAAGGTCGACCTAGGAGGGGATAAAGGAGGTTTTGTGTGAGAGGAGCTTGGACTTCCAGCAAGCATGCGTGAGCGTGTTATGAGTGAATGGAGACAAATGGTTTTTAGGACTTGACATGCTGTTGGGGGTGTAACCAGAGTAATGTTTATTAAGGGATTCAAGAAAACTGGCAGGCCGGACTTGAGTCCTGGAGATGGGAAGTACAGTGCCTGCACTCTGAAGGAGGGGTGTTAATGTTACAGTTTTACAACTGTAGTGTAAGTGCACCTCTGGCAAGACAGTGATGGAGTGAATGATGAAAGTTTTTCTTTTTCGGGCCACTCTGCCTTGGTGGGAGACGGCCGATGTGTTAATAAAAAAATATATAACAAAATCTAGATAATGTTAACATTATGTTTGGGTCTAAGTTTAGCGATAAATTATACTTTAAAACTTCTACTTATTGTGCGATGGAGAAAGTTTCATTTTGTGCAAATAGGGGAAAAAAAACACCTAACTAGGGATGTACCAAAATATCGGTATCGGTATCGACCATTTTTGTTGTATCGGTTAAAAAACAGCCGATACTTATTGAAATATTAATATTATATGTGTGCTTAAAAATATCAACATTAACACTCTGCCTCACTATTGTGAGTTACTCAAACATTCACAACACACACACACACACACACACACACACACACACACACACACACACACACACACACACACACACACACACACACACACACACACAGCAAATGTAGTCCCAATTTTTAAAAAAGGAAACAGACATGAAGCACTAAACTACAGACCAGTGTCACTGACATGTATAGTATGCCAAGTCATGGAGAAGATTATCAAGAGAAGAGTGGTGGAACACCTACAAAGAAATGAGCTTATCAACAACAGCCAACACGGTTTCAGGAACGGGAAATCCTTTGTCACAAACCTACTGAAGTTCTATGACAGGGTGACAGCAGTAAGACAAGAGAGAGAGAGGGGGTGGGTAGATTGCATTTTCTTGGACTGTAAGAAGGCGTTTGACGCAGTTCCCCACAAGAGATTAGTGCAAAAACTGGATGACCAGGCAGGGATCAGGGATTACTTGTCAGGAAGACAGCAGCGAGTCGTGGTACGTGGCGAGGTGTCAGAGTGGGCGCCTATGACGAGCGGGGTTCCAAAGGCGTTAGTCCTAGGATCGATGCTGTTTCTGATATTTGTGAACGACATGACGGAAGGAACAGACTCCGAAGTGTCCCTGTTTGCAGATGACGTGAAGCTGATGAGAAGAATTCAATCGGACGACAACCAGGCAGAACTACAAAGGGATCTGGACAGGCTGTAGGCCTGGTCCAGCAATTGGCTCCTGAAGTTCGACCCCACCAAGTGCAAAGTCATGAAGATTGGGGAAGGGCAAAGAAGACCGCAAACGGAGTACAGTCTAGGGGGGCCAGAGACTACAGACCTCACTCAACGAAAAAGATCTTGGGGTGAGTATAACACCAGGCACATCTCCTGAGGCGCACATCAACCAAATAACTGCTGTAGCATATGGGCGCCTAGCAAACCTAAGAACAGAATTCCGACATCTTAATAAGGAATCGTTCAGGACCCTGTACACCGTGTACGTTATGCCCATATTGGAGTATGCGGCACCAGTTTGGAACCCACACCTAGCCAAGCACGTAAAGAAACTAGAGAAAGTGCAAAGGTTTGCAACAAGACTAGTCCCAGAGCTAAGGGATATGTCCGACGAGGAGAGGTTAAGGGAAATCGACCTGACGACACTGGAGGACAGGAGAGATAGGGGAGACATGATAACGACATACAAAATAATGAGAGGAATTGACAAGGTGGACAAAGGATGCTCCAGAGATGGGACACAGCAACAAGGGCACAGTTGGAAGTTGAAGACACAGATGAATCACAGGGATGTTAGGAAGTATTTCTTCAGCCACAGAGTAGTCAGGAAGTGGAATAGTTTGGAAGGGATGTAGTGGAGGTAGGATCCATACATAGCTTTAAGCAGAGGTATGATAATGCACACGGTTCAGGGAGAGTGACCTAGTAGCGACCAGTGAAGAGGCGGGGCCAGGAGTTAGGGCTCAACTCCTGCAACCTCAACTACCTGAGTACACACTCACACACATACACACACACACACACACACACACACACACACACACACACACACACACACACACACACACACACACACACAATCAGCGAACAGGCGGGGCCAGGAGCTATGAATCGACCCCTGCAACCACAAATAGGTGAGTACACACACACACACACACACACACACAGATCCTGAGGAAAGATAGAAGGAGCAGAGGGGGAGGAGGGGTTGCACTGCTCATAAAAAGCCAATGGAGTTTCGAGGAAATGGAAAGCATGGACGAGATTGGAGAAAGGGACTACATAGCAGCACAATTCAATCTGGGGAACATTGTTGTGATGTATAACCCACCACAGAACTCCAGGAGGCCAAGAAAGGAATATGATGAGAACAACAGAGCGATGGTGGATACACTGGCTGAGGTGGCACGAAGAGTTCAAACGGGCAGAGCAAAGTTACTGGTTGTGGGTGATTTCAACCACAGGGAGATCGATTGGGAAAACCTGGAGCCTCATGGGGGCCCCGAAACACGGAGAGCAAAGATGATGGATGTGGTACTGGAAAACATCATGCATCAACACATCAGGGACACTACCAGAGAGAGAGGGGAGGATGAACCAGCAAGAGTGGACCTTGTGTTCACCCTGAGTAGCTCAGACATTGATGACATCACATATGAGAGGCCCCTCAGAGCTAGTGACCACGTACTCCTGAGTTTTGATTACATAGTAGAGTTACAGGTGGAGAGGGCAACAGGAGTCGAATGGGAAAAGCCAAACTATAAAAGGGGGGACTACACAGGTAAGAGGACCTTCCTGCGGGAGGTGCAGTGGGACAGAGAAATGGTAGGAAAGACAGTAAATGAAATGATGGAGTATGTAACAACAAAATGCAAGGAGGCAGAGGAAAGGTTTGTTCCCAAGGGCAACAGAAACAATGGGAAGACCAAAGCGAGTCCTTGGTTTACCCGAAGGTGCAGGGAGGCAAAAACTAAGTGCATTAGAGAATGGAAGAGGTATAGAAGGCAAAGGACGCAGGACAACAAGGAGATCAGTCGAAGACCCAGAAACGAATATGCACAGATAAGGAGGGAGGCCCAGCGACAGTACGAAAATGACATAGCATCGAAAGCCAAGTCTGACCCGAAACTGCTGTTTAGCCACATTATCAGGAAGACAACAGTCAAAGACCAGGTGATCAGGCTGAGGAAAGAAGGTGAGGAACTCACAAGAAACGATCAAGAGGTATGCGAGGAGCTCAACAGGAGATTTAAGGAAGTATTCACAGTGGGGACAGGAAAGACTCTGGGAAGACAGGAGAGAGGAGGACACCAACAGGGAATAGACCAACAGGTGCTGGACGATATGCACACAACTGAGGAGGAGGTGAAGAAGCTCCTAAGTGACCTTGATACCTCAAAGGCAATGGGACCGGACATCTCCCCGTGGGTCCTCAGGGAGGGAGCAGATATACTGTGTGTGCCATTAACGACAGTCTTCAACACATCCCTTGAAACTGGGCAACTACCTGAGGTATGGAAGACCGCAAATGTAGTTCCCATTTTTAAAAAAGGAGACAGAAAAGAGGCACTAAATTACAGATCAGTGTCACTGACATGTATAGTATGCAAAGTCATGAAGAAGATTATCAGGAGAGTGGTGGAGCACCTGGAACGGAACAAGATTATAAACGATAACCAGCACGGATTCATGGAAGGCAAATCCTGTGTCACACACAAACCTTCTGGAGTTCTATGACAAAGTTACAGAAGTATAACACGAGAGAGAGAGGGGTGGGTTGATTGCATTTTCTTGGGCTGCAAGAAGGCCTTCGACACATTTCCTCACAAGCGACTAGTGCAGAAACTAGAGGATCAGGCGCGTATAACAGGAAGGGCACTGCAATGGATCAGAGAATATCTGACAGGGAGGCAACAACGAGTCATGGTACGGGATGAGGTATCACAGTGGGCACCTGTGACGAGCGGGGTTCCACAGGGATCGGTCCTAGGACCAGTGCTATTTCTGGTATATGTGAATGACATGATGGAAGGGATAGACTCAGAGGTGTCCCTGTTCGCAGATGGTGTGAAGTTAATGAGAATTAAATCAGATGAGGACCAGGCAGGACTACAAAGAGACCTGGACAGGCTGGACACGTGGTCCAGCAACTGGCTTCTTGAATTCAACCCTGCCAAATGCAAAGTCATGAAGATCGGAGAAATGCAAAGAAGACCGCAGACAGAGTATAGACTAGGTCGCCAAGGACTGCAAACCTCGCTCAAGGAGAAAGATCTTGGGGTGACCATAACACCGAGCATGTCTCCGGAGGCTCACATCAACCAGATAACTGCTGCAGCATACGGGCGCCTGGCAAACCTGAGAATAGCGTTCCAAGGAATCGTCCACGACACTGTGCACTGTGTACATCAAGTCCATACTGGAGTATGCAGCACCGTTTGGAACCCACACCTGGTCAAACACGTCAAGAAATTAGAGAAAGTGCAAAGGTTTGCAATAAGGCTAGTTCCCGAGCTCAGGGGTATGTCCTACTAAGAAAGGTTGAGGGAAATCGGACTGACGACATTGGAGGACAGGCGGGTCAGGGGAGACATGATAACGACATACAAAATGCTGCATAGAATAGATAAGGTAGACAGAGACAGGTTGTTCCAGAGATGGGACACAGAAACAAGGGGTCACAATTGGAAGCTGAAGATTCAGACGAGTCAGAGGGATGTTAGGAAGTATTTCTTAGTCATAGAGTCGTCAGGAAGTGGAATAGCCTAGCAAGTGATGTAGTGGAGGCAGGAACCATACATAGCTTTAAGACGAGGTATGACAAAGCTCTGGAAGCAGAGAGAGAGAGAGGACCTAGTAGCGATCAGTGAAGAGCCGGGGCCAGGAGCTGAGTCTCGACCCCTGCAACCATAATTAGGTGAGGACAATTAGGTGAGTACACACACACACACACATAGTACACACACACACACACACACACATAGTACACACACACACACACACACACACACACACACACACACCCCTGCAACCTCAACTATGTGAGTACACACACACATACAGTACACACACACACACACATAGTACACACACATAGTACACACACACACACACACACATAGTACATACACACACACAGTACACACACACATATAGTACACACACACACAGTACACACACACATATAGTACACATACACACACACACAGTACACACACACACACACACACACACACACACACACACACACACACACACACACATAGTACACACACCCACATACACACACCATCGACAAGTACTTTTAACAAGCAGTAACTAACACAAGACAAATAATAAATAACAACATTATTATCTCAAATAAATTAAGTTATATCATATTTAACCTTCCTGTGTTATTTAATACACATCGTGCAATAAACATTCCCACATATACATTGAACATAGTCAGTATAATATATAAAATTATGTAGCGGTATCTGCCAAACTTGCAGTCTGTAAGGCAATAATATTTACGTATATTGTATAATAATATTCACATTTTTCCTGTTCATGTTGTCGACTAAATTTTCTGGTTAAATGGTAGAAAGTGAACACACGTGACTTACACTTTAACTGCCGCTTGTTGATGATCTCTGCTGGTTATGTATGGTGATTAACCCGCCGTGTCACGTGACACCTGTCATTGTCCAGTTCTAGTATATGTGAAAGTATTATTTTCACTTATATCCCAGAAAATAACAATTTGCACAAAAAATATATATATTGTATTTAAAAATAAATAATTAGTTAAGTTGTGACTTGGGCGAGAAGTAAATAATTCCTGTTTCTATACAAATCTTTGGTAACTGACATTAGAAAGACTTCAAGAGTTTCACTACTCCCGAAGACTGACCAGGCTTATCTGGTGCCTGCATGATCAACCAGGCTGTTGCTGCTGGCGGCCCGCTGGCCTACACATCAGTCTGGTTCATCCAGCACTTGGCAGAGGAATTTGTTGCGTTTCCTCTTCAAGATTTCTACATTTTTTCCAGAAATGTTCCTGATGTCTTTTGTTAATGTTGAATATTCCGGGACTATGAATGTTAATACAATGTTAATACAATGTTAATATAACGTTCTCTTAATGTGCCCACGACGCACTTTTTCACAAGGTTTATTCCACACTTTCTCCCATACATCTCACTCCAGTATGTTACTACAACAGTGTGCAGGTTTGTGACCAGGTCTTCAGGTATCTTCTATGTATAAATTATATATTCTCTTCAAGAGGGAACCCGACAAATGCCTCAAATCATCTCTAATCAGTCAGGCTGTGGAGCATACGTCGGACTGCTGGCGGCGAGTACTGGTCTGGGACCCCGCCGTGGACGGTGACCCCCAGAAGTAACTACAGGTAACCTATACGTACTGTGTTGAAGGAGCTCTCTCCCATGTTTTAGGAGTCTGAGGGCTCCCAGTTAATTTAAATTCTTTATTGCTCAATATAGAGCACAAACGTTCTCTATATCTGTTGCAGGTTCGATGCCTCACTTGTCCTAAAGGAAACCATCAACACTGGACACTATGTGAGACACCACAAGAAATTCGAAGTGTCACAACTGACATTATTTCCCTTGTTTTGAAAGTTCTTATTATCCACCCTCATCATTTTCCTGGCTGTCGGGATATTAGCTTTCTTGTGACCTTTAAAAGGCAGAGTCACATCTTCCTTTCCTTCTATTTGGTGATCCTCTTGTGTTCTGTATACAATGTTCCGTGTCAGCAGCAGCAGCAGTAACCTGTCACCACTGAACGTCAGGTTATCCTCCGCTCTTCACTGCAACACTTCGTTCATATCTTCTTGCAATTTTTCATGCTCATTCTGGTATCATCTGCTAATAACGATAAGAAACTGTCTACCCGGAGTCTACCTGGAGGTTGTTCCGGGGGTCAACGCCCCCGCGACCCAGTCCTTGACCAGGTCTCACGGTGGATCAGGGGCTGGTCATCCAGGGAGTTACTGCTGGCCAAACGTAGTCCAGCGTTTCCACCCGGTACAGTTGGAAATATTAGTACGTGTTTCCTTAAGACACCTGCTGTCTTGGTTCACCTAGCAGTAAAATAGGTACCTGGGTGTTAGTTAACTTGTGAGATACTCTCCTTGTCCTCGCCTCCCCCCCCCACCCCCTCTCTCTCTCTCTCAAAACAAAACAATTGACTCCCCACCAGGGCTACACCCACCCCAGGGGAGATAAATCCCCTCCCTCTCCCCAACCACCTCAGACCACCAGTATTAATTACCTCGTTGCCACACAACCTTTCCCAAAACATCCTCCCCTCCCCCTCCCCCTCCCCCTCCCCCCTCCCCCTCCCCACTTTCTGTTTTACCACAGTCACGTTATTATTAATGCTGCACCATCGGCGTGACTGATAAACAGCTTCAGAGGCAGAGTCTGGAAATATTATTTCACCAACATGCGTACAATACTCAAAAATAATATCATCATCGTCAAAATCATAACATCATCGTCAAAATCATAACATCATCGTCAAAATCATATCATCATCGTCAAAATCATATCATCGTCAAAATCATAACATCATCGTCAAAATCATAACATCATCGTCAAAATCATCGTTAAAATCCTCTCACAGGAATTTCTGAGATATAATTAAGTTTAATATAAGCAGGAAATAATATATAATGCTACATAAAATAATATGTTATAAACGAACCTCACATTCTAGGCTCCTGACTGGGTGCTAGGAGGTCACGTGACCTGCTTCACACCTGTGCTGTGATTGGCTGACGCCTCCAGCACAGGAAGACTCCGATTTCAGGAAAATAATGAAATTAGAATGAAACTAAAACCAATTTGTTTCCAGCTCTAAAAATGAAAGTTTTGACTCACGAGAACATTATAAACTTTCTCTCACATTATATATAATGAGGGACCGGGGGGGTGAGGGAGGGATGGTTGGATATATAATGAGGGACCGGGGGGGTGAGGGAGGGATGGTTGGATATATAATGAGGGACCGGGGGGGTGAGGGAGGGATGGTTGGATATATAATGAGGGACCGGGGGGGTGAGGGAGGGATGGTTGGATATATAATGAGGGACCGGGGGGGTGAGGGAGGGATGGTTGGATATATAATGAGGGACCGGGGGGGTGAGGGAGGGATGGTTGGATATATAATGAGGGACCGGGGGGTGAGGGAGGGATGGTTGGATATATAATGAGGGACCGGGGGGTGAGGGAGGGATGGTTGGATATATAATGAGGACCGGGGGGTGAGGGAGGGATGGTTGGATATATAATGAGGGACCGGGGGGTGAGGGAGGGATGGTTGGATATATATAATGAGAGAGGGATGGTTGGATATATAAGGGACCGGGGGGTGAGGGAGGGATGGTTGGATATATAATGAGGGACCGGGGGGGTGAGGGAGGGATGGTTGGATATATAATGAGGGACCGGGGGGGTGAGGGAGGGATGGTTGGATATATAATGAGGGACCGGGGGGTGAGGGAGGGATGGTTGGATATATAATGAGGGACCGGGGGGTGAGGGAGGGATAGTTGGATATATAATGAGAGACCGGGGGGTGAGGGAGGGATGGTTGGATATATAATGAGGGACCGGGGGGGTGAGGGAGGGATGGTTGGATATATAATGAGGGACCGGGGGGGGTGGGGGAGGGATGGTTGGATATATAATGAGGGACCGGGGGGTGAGGGAGGGATGGTTGGATATATAATGAGGGACCGGGGGGTGAGGGAGGGATGGTTGGATATATAATGAGGGACCGGGGGGTGAGGGAGGGATGGTTGGATATATAATGAGGGACCGGGGGGGTGAGGGAGGGATGGTTGGATATATAATGAGGGACCGGGGGGTGAGGGAGGGATGGTTGGATATATAATGCGGGACCGGGGGGTGAGGGAGGGATGGTTGGATATATAATGAGAGACCGGGGGGTGAGGGAGGGATGGTTGGATATATAATGAGGGACCGGGGGGGTGAGGGAGGGATGGTGGGATATATAATGAGGCACCGGGGGGTGAGGGAGGGATGGTTGGATATATAATGAGGGACCGGGGGGGTGAGGGAGGGGGTTGGATATATAATGAGGGACCGGGGGGGTGGGGGAGGGATGGTTGGATATATAATGAGGGACCGGGGGGTGAGGGAGGGATGGTTGGATATATAATGAAGGACCGGGGGGGTGAGGGAGGGATGGTTGGATATATAATGAGGGACCGGGGGGGTGCGGGAGGGATGGTGGGATATATAATGAGGGACCGGGGGGTGAGGGAGGGATGGTTGGATATATAATGAGGGACCGGGGGGTGAGGGAGGGATGGTTGGATATATAATGAGGGACCGGGGGAGTGAGGGAGGGATGGTTGGATATATAATGAGGGACCGGGGGGTGAGGGAGGGATGGTTGGATATATGAGGGACCGGGGGGGGTGAGGGAGGGATGGTTGGATATATGAGGGACCGGGGAGTGAGGGAGGGATGGTTGGATATATAATGAGGGACCGGGGGGTGAGGGAGGGATGGTTGGATATATAATGAGAGACCGGGGGGTGAGGGAGGGATGGTTGGATATATAATGAGGGACCGGGGAGTGAGGGAGGGATGGTTGGATATATAATGAGGGACCGGGGGTTGAGGGAGGGATGGTTGGATATATAATGAGGGACCGGGGAGTGAGGGAGGGATGGTTGGATATATAATGAGGGACCGGGGGGGTGAGGGAGGGATGGTTGGATATATAATGAGGGACCGGGGATGGTTGGATATATAATGAGGTGAGGGATGGTTGGATATATAATGAGGGACCGGGGGGTGAGGGAGGGATAGTTGGATATATAATGAGGGACCGGGGGGTGAGGGAGGGATGGTTGGATATATAATGAAGGACCGGGGGGTGAGGGATATAGGGATAGTTGGATATATAATGAAGGACCGGGGAGTGAGGGAGGGATGGTTGGATATATAATGAGGGACCGGGGGGTGAGGGAGGGATAGTTGGATATATAATGAGGGACCGGGGGGGTGAGGGAGGGATGGTTGGATATATAATGAGGGACCGGGGGGGTGAGGGAGGGATGGTTGGATATATAATGAGGGACCGGGGGGGTGAGGGAGGGATGGTTGGATATATAATGAAGGACCGGGGGGTGAGGGAGGGATGGTTGGATATATAATGAAGGACCGGGGGGGTGAGGGAGGGATGGTTGGATATATAATGAAGGACCGGGGGGGTGAGGTAGGGATGGTTGGATATATAATGAGGGACCGGGGGAGTGGGGGAGGGATGGTTGGATATATAATGAGGGACCGGGGGGGTGAGGTAGGGATGGTTGGATATATAATGAGGGACCGGGGGGTGAGGGAGGGATGGTTGGATATATAATGACGGACCGGGGGGGTGAGGGAGGGATGGTTGGATATATAATGAAGGACCGGGGGGGTGAGGGAGGGATGGTTGGATATATAATGAGGGACCGGGGAGTGAGGGAGGGATGGTTGGATATATAATGAGGGACCGGGGAGTGAGGGAGGGATGGTTGGATATATAATGAGGGACCGGGGGGGTGAGGGAGGGATGGTTGGATATATAATGAAGGACCGGGGGGTGAGGGAGGGATGGTTGGATATATAATGAGGGGGGGGAGTGAGGGAGGGATGGTTGGATATATAATGAGGGACCGGGGGTGTGAGGGAGGGATGGTTGTATATATAATGACGGACCGGGGGGGTGAGGGAGGGATGGTTGGATATATAATGAGGGACCGGAGGGTGAGGGAGGGATGGTTGGATATATAATGAGGGACCGGGGGGTGAGGGAGGGATGGTTGGATATATAATGAGGGACCGGGGAGTGAGGGAGGGATGGTTGGATATATAATGAGGGACCGGGGGGGGGAGGGAGGGATGGTTGGATATATAATGAGGGACCGGGGGGGTGAGGGAGAGATGGTTGGATATATAATGAGGGACCGGGGGGTGAGGGATGGTTGGATATATAATGAGGGACCGGGGGGTGAGGGAGGGATGGTTGGATATATAATGAGGGACCGGGGGGGTGAGGGATGGTTGGATCTATAATGAGGGACCGGGGGGGTGAGGGAGGGATGGTTGGATATATAATGAGGGACCGGGGGAGTGAGGGAGGGATGGTTGGATATATAATGAGGGACCGGGGGGTGAGGGAGGGATGGTTGGATATATAATGAGGGACCGGGGGGGTGAGGGAGGGATGGTTGGATATATAATGAGGGACCGGGGGGGTGAGGGAGGGATGGTTGGATAGAGAATGAGGGACCGGGGGGGGAGGGATGGTTGGCTATATAATGAGGGACCGGGGGGTGAGGGAGGGATGGTTGGATATATAATGAGGGACCGGGGGGGTGAGGGATGGTTGGATATATAATGAGGGACCGGGGGGGTGAGGGGGGATGGTTGGATATATAATGAGGGACCGGGGGGGTGAGGGATGGTTGGATATATAATGAGGGACCGGGGGGTGAGGGAGGGATGGTTGGATATATAATGAGGGACCGGGGGGTGAAGGAGGGATGGTTGGATATATAATGAGGGACCGGGGGGGTGAGGGAGGGATGGTTGGATATATAATGAGGGACCGGGGGGTGTGGGTGGGATGGTTGGATATATAATCAGGGACCGGGGGGGTGAGGGAGGGATGGTTGGATATATAATGAGGGACCGGGGGGATGAGGGAGGGATGGTTGGATATATAATGAGGGACCGGGGGGTGAGGGATGGTTGGATATATAATGAGGGACCGGGGGGTGAGGGAGGGATGGTTGGATATATAATGAGGGACCGGGGGGGTGAGGGATGGTTGGATATATAATGAGGGACCGGGGGGGTGAGGGAGGGATGGTTGGATATATAATGAGGGACCGGGGGGGTGAGGGATGGTTGGATATATAATGAGGGACCGGGGGGTGAGGGAGGGATGGTTGGATATATAATGAGGGACCGGGGGGTTGAGGGAGGGATGGTTGGATATATGAGGGACCAGGGGGGGTGAGGGAGGGATGGTTGGATATATAATGAGGGACCGGGGGGTGAGGGAGGGATGGTTGGATATATAATGAGGGACCGGGGAGTGAGGGAGGGATGGTTGGATATATAATGAAGGACCGGGGGGGTGAGGGAGGGATGGTTGGATATATAATGAGGGACCGGAGGGTGAGGGAGGGATGGTTGGATATATAATGAGGGACCGGGGGGTGAGGGAGGGATGGTTGGATATATAATGAGGGACCGGGGAGTGAGGGAGGGATGGTTGGATATATAATGAGGGACCGGGGGGTGAGGGAGGGATGGTTGGATATATAATGAGGGACCGGGGGGGTGAGGGAGAGATGGTTGGATATATAATGAGGGACCGGGGGGTGAGGGATGGTTGGATATATACCGAGGGACCGGTGGGTGAGGGAGGGATGGTTGGATATATAATGAGGGACCGAGGGGGTGAGGGATGGTTGGATATATAATGAGGGACGGGGGGGGTGAGGGTGGGATGGTTGGATATATAATGAGGGACCGGGGAGTGAGGGAGGGATGGTTGGATATATAATGAGGGACCGGGGGGTGAGGGAGGGATGGTTGGATATATAATGAGGGACCGGGGGGGTGAGGGAGGGATGGTTGGATATATACTGAGGGACCGGGGGGGTGAGGGAGGGATGGTTGGATATATAATGAGGGACCGGGGGGTGAGGGATGGTTGGATATATAATGAGGGACCGGGGGGTGAGGGAGGGATGGTTGGATATATAATGAGGGACCGGGTGGGTGAGGGATGGTTGGATATATAATGAGGGACCGGGGGGGTGAGGGAGGGATGGTTGGATATATAATGAGGGACCGGGGGGTGAGGGATGGTTGGATATATAATGAGGGACCGGGGGGTGAGGGAGGGATGGTTGGATATATAATGAGGGACCGGGGGGTGAAGGAGGGATGGTTGGATATATAATGAGGGACCGGGGGGGTGTGGTTGGTATGGTTGGATATATAATGAGGGCCCGGGGGGTGAGGGAGGGATGGTTGGATATATAATGAGGGACCGGGGGGGTGCGGGAGGGATGGTTGGATATATAATGAGGGACCGGGGGGATGAGGGAGGGATGGTTGGATATATAATGAGGGACCGGGGGGTGAGGGATGGTTGGATATATAATGAGGGACCGGGGGGTGAGGGAGGGATGGTTGGATATATAATGAGGGACCGGGGGGGTGAGGGATGGTTGGATATATAATGAGGGACCGGGGGGGTGAGGGAGGGATGGTTGGATATATAATGAGGGACCGGGGGGGTGAGGGATGGTTGGATATATAATGAGGGACCGGGGAGTGAGGGAGGGATGGTTGGATATATAATGAGGGACCGGGGGGTTGAGGGAGGGATGGTTGGATATATGAGGGACCAGGGGGGTGAGGGTGGGATGGTTGGATATATAATGAGGGACCGGGGGGTGAGGGAGGGATAGTTGGATATATAATGAAGGACCGGGGAGTGAGGGAGGGATGGTTGGATATATAATGAGGGACCGGGGGGTGAGGGATGGTTGGATATATAATGAGGGACCGGGGGGTGAGGGAGGGATGGTTGGATATATAATGAGGGACCGGGGGGGTGAGGGAGGGATGGTTGGATATATAATGAGGGACCGGGGAGTGAGGGAGGGATGGTTGGATATATAATGAGAGACCGGGGGGGTGAGGGAGGGATGGTTGGATATATAATGAGGGACCGGGGGGTGAGGGAGGGATGGTTGGATATATAATGAGGGACCAGGGGGGTGAGGGAGGGATGGTTGGATATATAATGAGGGACCGGGGAGTGAGGGAGGGATGGTTGGATATATAATGAGGGACCAGGAGGGTGAGGGAGGGATGGTTGGATATATAATGAGGGACCGGGGGGTGAGGGAGGGATGGTTGGATATATAATGAGGGACCGGGGGGTGAGGGAGGGATGGTTGGATATATAATGAGGGACCAGGGGGGTGAGGGAGGGATGGTTGGATATATAATGTGGGACCGGGGGGTGAGGGAGGGATGGTTGGATATATAATGAGGGACCGGGGGGTGAGGGAGGGATGGTTGGATATATAATGAGGGACCGGGGGGTGAGGGAGGGATGGTTGGATATATAATGAGGGACCGGGGGGTGAGGGAGGGATGGTTGGATATATAATGAGGGACCGGGGGGTGAGGGAGGGATGGTTGGATATATAATAAGGGACCGGGGAGTGAGGGAGGGATGGTTGGATATATAATGAGGGACCGGGGGGTGAGGGAGGGATGGTTGGATATATAATGAGGGACCGGGGGGTGAGGGAGGGATGGTTGGATATATAATGAGGGACCGGGGGGTGAGGGAGGGATGGTTGGATATATAATGAGGGACCGGGGAGTGAGGGAGGGATGGTTGGATATATAATGAGGGACCGGGGGGTGAGGGAGGGATGGTTGGATATATAATGAGGGACCGGGGGGTGAGGGAGGGATGGTTGGATATATAATGAGGGACCGGGGGGTGAGGGATGGTTGGATATATAATGAGGGACCGGGGGGGTGAGGGAGGGATGGTTGGATATATAATGAGGGACCGGGGGGTGAGGGAGGGATGGTTTATATAATGAGGGACCGGGGGTTGAGGGAGGGATGGTTGGATATATAATGAGGGACCGGGGGGGGTGAGGGATGGTTGGATATATAATGAGGGACCGGGGGGGTGAGGGAGGGATGGTTGGATATATAATGAGGGACCGGGGGGTGAGGGAGGGATGGTTGGATATATAATGAGGGCCCGGGGGGTGAGGGAGGGATGGTTGGATATATATTGAGGGACCGGGGGGTGAGGGAGGGATGGTTGGATATATCATGAGGGACCGGGGGGTGAGGGATGGTTGGATATATAATGAGGGACCGGGGGGTGAGGGATGGTTGGATATATAATGAGGGACCGGGGGGGTGAGGGATGGTTGGATATATAATGAGGGACCGGGGGGGTAGGGAGGGATGGTTGGATATATGAGGGACCAGGGGGGTGAGGGATGGTTGGATATATAATGAGGGACCGGGGGGGTGAGGGAGGGATGGTTGGATATATAATGAGGGACCGGGGGGGTGAGGGATGGTTGGATATATAATGAGGGACCGGGGGGGTGAGGGAGGGATGGTTGGATATATAATGAGGGACCAGGGGGGTGAGGGATGGTTGGATATATAATGAGGGACCGGGGGGGTGAGGGAGGGATGGTTGGATATATAATGAGGGACCGGGGGGGTGAGGGAGGGATGGTTGGATATATAATGAGGGACCGGGGGGGTGAGGGAGGGATGGTTGGATATATAATGAGGGACCAGGGGGGTGAGGGAGGGATGGTTGATATAATGAGGGACCGGGGAGTGAGGGAGGGATGGTTGGATATATAATGAGGGACCGGGGGGGTGAGGGAGGGATGGTTGGATATATAATGAGGGACCGGGGGGTGAGGGAGGGATGGTTGGATATATAATGAGGGACGGGGGGGTGAGGGAGGGATGGTTGGATATATAATGAGGGACCCGGGGGGTGAGGGAGGGATGGTTGATATAATGAGGGACCGGGGAGTGAGGGAGGGATGGTTGGATATATAATGAGGGACCGGGGGGGTGAGGGAGGGATGGTTGGATATATAATGAGGGACCGGGGGGTGAGGGAGGGATGGTTGGATATATAATGAGGGACCCGGGAGTGAGGGAGGGATGGTTGGATATATAATGAGGGACCGGGGGGGTGAGGGAGGGATGGTTGGATATATAATGAGGGACCGGGGGGGTGAGGGAGGGATGGTTGGATATATAGTGAGGGACCGGGGGGGTGAGGGAGGGATGGTTGGATATATAATGAGGGACCGGGGGGGTGAGGGAGGGATGGTTGGATATATAATGAGGGACCGGGGGGTGAGGGAGGGATGGTTGGATATATAATGAGGGACCGGGGGGGTGAGGGATGGTTGGATATATAATGAGGGACCGGGGGGGGGAGGGAGGGATGGTTGGATATATAATGAGGGACCGGGGGGGTGAGGGAGGGATGGTTGGATATATAATGAGGGACCGGGGGGTGAGGGAGGGATGGTTGGATATATAATGAGGGACCGGGGGGTGAGGGAGGGATGGTTGGATATATAATGAGGGACCGGGGGGTGAGGGAGGGATGGTTGGATATATAATGAGGGACCGGGGAGTGAGGGAGGGATGGTTGGATATATAATGAGGGACAGGGGGGTGAGGGAGGGATGGTTGGATATATAATGAGGGACCGGGGGATGAGGGAGGGATGGTTGGATATATAATGAGGGACCGGGGGGGTGAGGGAGGGATGGTTGGATATATAATGAGGGACCTGGGGGTTGAGGGAGGGATGGTTTTATATATGAGGGACCGTGGGGTGAGGGAGGGATGGTTGGATATATAATGAGGGACCGGGGGGGTGAGGGAGGGATGGTTGGATATATAATGAGGGACAGGGGGGGTGAGGGAGGGATGGTTGGATATATAATGAGGGACCGGGGGGTGAGGGAGGGATGGTTGGATATATAATGAGGGACCGGGGGGGGTGAGGGAGGGATGGTTGGATATATAATGAGGGACCGGGGGGGTGGGGGAGGGATGGTTGGATTTATAATGAGGGACCGGGGGGGGGTGAGGGAGGGATGGTTGGATATATAATGAGGGACCGGGGGGTGAGGGAGGGATGGTTGGATATATAATGAGGGACCGGGGAGTGAGGGAGGGATGGTTGGATATATAATGAGGGACCGGGGGGTGAGGGATGGTTGGATATATAATGAGGGACCGGGGGTGAGGGAGGGATGGTTGGATATATAATGAGGGACCGGGGAGTGAGAGAGGGATGGTTGGATATATAATGAGGGACCGGGGGGTGAGGGAGGGATGGTTGGATATATAATGAGGGACCGGGGGGTGAGGTAGGGATGGTTGGATATATAATGAGGGACCGGGGGGTGAGGGAGGGATGGTTGGATATATAATGAGGGACCGGGGGGTGAGGGAGGGATGGTTGGATATATAATGAGGGACCGGGGGGTGAGGGAGGGATGGTTGGATATATAATGAGGGACCGGGGAGTGAGGGAGGGATGGTTGGATATATAATGAGGGACCGGGGGGTGAGGGAGGGATGGTTGGATATATAATGAGGGACCGGGGGGTGAGGGAGGGATGGTTGGATATATAATGAGGGACCGGGGGGTGAGGGAGGGATGGTTGGATATATAATGAGGGACCGGGGGGGTGAGGGAGGGATGGTTGGATATATAATGAGGGACCGGGGGGGTGAGGGAGGGATGGTTGGATATATAATGAGGGACAGGGGGGTGAGGGAGGGATGGTTGGATATATAATGAGGGACCGGGGGTTGAGGGAGGGATGGTTGGATATATAGTGAGGGACCGGGGGGGTGAGGGAGAGATGGTTGGATATATAATGAGGGACCGGGGGGGTGAGGGAGGGATGGTTGGATATATAATGAGGGACCGGGGGGTGAGGGAGGGATGGTTGGATATATAATGAGGGGCCGGGGGAGTGAGGGAGGGATGGTTGGATATATAATGAGGGACCGGGGGGTGAGGGAGGGATGGTTGGATATATGAGGTACCGGGGGGGGTGAGGGAGGGATGGTTGGATATATGAGGGACCGGGGAGTGAGGGAGGGATGGTTGGATATATAATGAGGGTCCAGGGGGGGTGAGGGAGGGATGGTTGGATATATAATGAGAGACCGGGGGGTGAGGGAGGGAGGGTTGGATATATAATGAGGGACCGGGGAGTGAGGGAGGGATGTTTGGATATATAATGAGGGACCGGGGGTTGAGGGAGGGATGGTTGGATATATAATGAGGGACCGGGGAGTGAGGGAGGGATGGTTGGATATATAATGAGGGACCGGGGGGTGAGGGAGGGATGGTTGGATATATAATGAAGGACCGGGGGGTGAGGAAGGGATGGTTGGATATATAATGAGGGACCGGGGAGTGAGGGATGGTTGGATATATAATGAGGGACCGGGGGGTGAGGGAGGGATAGTTGGATAGATAATGAGGGACCGGGGGGTGAGGGAGGGATGGTTGGATATATAATGAGGGACCGGGGAGTGAGGGTGGGATGGTTGGATATATAATGAGGGACCGGGGAGTGAGGGAGGGATGGTTGGATATATAATGAGGGACCGGGGGGTGAGGGAGGGATGGTTGGATATATAATGAGGGACCGGGGGTGAGGGAGGGATGGTTGGATATATAATGAGGGACCGGGGAGTGAGGGAGGGATGGTTGGATATATAATGAGGAACCGGGGGGTGCGGGTGGGATGGTTGGATATATAATGCGGGACCGGGGGGTGAGGGAGGGATGGTTGGATATATAATGAGGGACCGGGGAGTGAGGGAGGGATGGTTGGATATATAATGAGGGACCGGGGGGTGAGGGAGGGATGGTTGGATATATAATGAGGGACCGGGGTGTGAGGGAGGGATGGTTGGATATATAATGAGGGACAGGGGGGTGAGGGAGGGATGGTTGGATATATAATGAGGGACCGGGGAGTGAGGGAGAGATGGTTGGATATATAATGAGGGACCGGGGGGTGAGGGAGGGATGGTTGGATATATAATGAGGGACCGGGGGGTGAGGGAGGGATGGTTGGATATATAATAAGGGACCGGGGAGTGAGGGAGGGATGGTTGGATATATAATGAGGGACCGGGGAGTGAGAGAGGGATGGTTGGATATATAATGAGGGACCGGGGGGTGAGGGAGGGATGGTTGGATATATAATGAGGGACCGGGGGGTGAGGGAGGGATGGTTGGATATATAATGAGGGACCGGGGGGTGAGGGAGGGATGGTTGGATATATAATGAGGGACCGGGGGGTGAGGGAGGGATGGTTGGATATATAATGAGAGACCGGGGGGGGTGAGGGAGGGATGGTTGGATATATAATGAGGGACAGGGGGGTGAGGGAGGGATGGTTGGATATATAATGAGGGACCGGGGGGTGAGGGAGGGATGGTTGGATATATAATGAGGGACCGGGGGGGTGAGGGAGAGATGGTTGGATATATAATGAGGGACCGGGGGGTGAGGGAGGGATGGTTGGATATATAATGAGGGACCGGGGGGTGAGGGAGGGATGGTTGGATATATAATGAGGGGCCGGGGGAGTGAGGGAGGGATGGTTGGATATATAATGAGGGACCGGGGGGTGAGGGAGGGATGGTTGGATATATCAGGGACCGGGGGGGGTGAGGGAGGGATGGTTGGATATATGAGGGACCGGGGAGTGAGGGAGGGATGGTTGGATATATAATGAGGGACCAGGGGGGGTGAGGGAGGGATGGTTGGATATATAATGAGAGACCGGGGGGTGAGGGAGGGATGGTTGGATATATAATGAGGGACCGGGGAGTGAGGGAGGGATGGTTGGATATATAATGAGGGACCGGGGGTTGAGGGAGGGATGGTTGGATATATAATGAGGGACCGGGGAGTGAGGGAGGGATGGTTGGATATATAATGAGGGACCGGGGGGTGAGGGAGGGATGGTTGGATATATAATGAAGGACCGGGGGTGAGGAAGGGATGGTTGGATATATAATGAGGGACCGGGGAGTGAGGGATGGTTGGATATATAATGAGGGACCGGGGGGTGAGGGAGGGATAGTTGGATAGATAATGAGGGACCGGGGGGTGAGGGAGGGATGGTTGGATATATAATGAGGGACCGGGGAGTGAGGGTGGGATGGTTGGATATATAATGAGGGACCGGGGAGTGAGGGAGGGATGGTTGGATATATAATGAGGGACCGGGGGGTGAGGGAGGGATGGTTGGATATATAATGAGGGACCGGGGGTGAGGGAGGGATGGTTGGATATATAATGAGGGACCGGGGAGTGAGGGAGGGATGGTTGGATATATAATGAGGAACCGGGGGGTGAGGGAGGGATGGTTGATATAATGAGGGACCGGGGGGTGAGGGAGGGATGGTTGGATATATAATGAGGGACCGGGGAGTGAGGGAGGGATGGTTGGATATATAATGAGGGACCGGGGGGTGAGGGAGGGATGGTTGGATATATAATGAGGGACCGGGGGGTTAGGGAGGGATGGTTGGATATATAATGAGGGACAGGGGGGTGAGGGAGGGATGGTTGGATATATAATGAGGGACCGGGGAGTGAGGGAGAGATGGTTGGATATATAATGAGGGACCGGGGGGTGAGGGAGGGATGGTTGGATATATAATGAGGGACCGGGGGGTGAGGGAGGGATGGTTGGATATATAATAAGGGACCTGGGAGTGAGGGAGGGATGGTTGGATATATAATGAGGGACCGGGGAGTGAGGGAGGGATGGTTGATATAATGAGGGACCGGGGGGTTGAGGGAGGGATGGTTGATATAATGAGGGACCGGGGGGTGAGGGAGGGATGGTTGGATATATAATGAGGGACCGGGGAGTGAGGGAGGGATGGTTGGATATATAATAAGGGACCGGGGAGTGAGGGAGGGATGGTTGGATATATAATGAGGGACCGGGGAGTGAGGGAGGGATGGTTGGATATATAATGAGGGACCGGGGAGTGAGGGAGGGATGGTTGGATATATAATAAGGAACCGGGGAGTGAGGGAGGGATGGTTGATATAATGAGGGACCGGGAGGTGAGGGAGGGATGGTTGGATATATAATGAGGGACCGGGGGGTGAGGGAGGGATGGTTGGATATATAATGAGGGACCGGGGGGTGAGGGAGGGGTGGTTGGATATATAATGAGGGACCGGGGGGGGAGGGAGGGATGGTTGGATATATAATGAGGGACCGGGGAGTGAGGGAGGGATGGTTGGATATATAATGAGGGACCGGGGGGTTGAGGGAGGGATGGTTGATATAATGAGGGACCGGGGGGTGAGGGAGGGATGGTTGGATATATAATGAGGGACCGGGGAGTGAGGGAGGGATGGTTGGATATATAATGAGGGACCGGGGGGTGAGGGAGGGATCGTTGGATATATAATAAGGGACCGGGGGGTGAGGGAGGGATGGTTGGATATATAATGAGGGACCGGGGAGTGAGGGAGGGAGGGTTGGATATATAATAAGGAACCGGGGAGTGAGGGAGGGCTGGTTGTTAAAATGAGGGACCGGGGGGTGAGGGAGGGATGGTTGGATATATAATGAGGGACCGGGGGGTGAGGGAGGGAGGGTTGGATATATAATGAGGGACCGGGGGGTGAGGGAGGGGTGGTTGGATATATAATGAGGGACCGGGGGGGGAGGGAGGGATGGTTGGATATATAATGAGGGACCGGGGAGTGAGGGAGGGATGGTTGGATATATAATGAGGGACCGGGGGGTGAGGGAGGGATGGTTGGATATATAATGATAGACCGGGGTACTGATCGCGGGTTCTAGCCCCGCCCGTGGTATGGTTTGTTAGCAATCGTGTCATTACGATTTCGTGAATCATGTTAACGGCTTTGAGGGGACTTGAGCTAGAGTTCGTCACGGCCACGCTAGCTGGAGATTCGTCTGTAAAAACTTGCATTTGTGGCTATAGTGGTGCCTATACTAACCTTCCTATGGTGCAGAAATATACCTAGTTGGACGAATCTTATTGAAGCTGGCTGGTCCAGTGGCTAACGCGACGGTCTGGAGTTTTGAGACTCTGATCGCGGTTTCTATCCCCGCCAGTGGTATGGTTTGTATGGTATATAATATGGTGAACAGTGCACAGGACTTTGGTATATAATATGGTGAACAATGCACGGGAGTATGGTATATAATATGGTGAACAATGCACGGGACTATGGTATATAATATGGTGAACAATGCACGGGACTATGGTATATAATATGGTGAACAATGCACGGGACTATGGTATATAATATGGTGAACAATGCACGGGACTATGGTATATAATATGGTGGACAATGCACGGGACTATGGTATATAATATGGTGAACAATGCACGGGACTATGGTATATAATATGGTGAATGCACGGGACTATGGTATATAATATGGTGAACAATGCACGGGACTATGGTATATAATATGGTGAACAATGCACGGGACTATGGTATATAATATCACACTATCAAACAGTACAGAATTTGGGAAGGAAGAGGAGACTTCTATTGGGAAATATATGTGAATATACCAGTTTTATTATGATTAAGTTCAACTCTTAACGAATATAATAATGTTGGTAGAATTACCGACAATAATAACGGCTTAACAAAGCTCCTGGAGACCGAAACGTTGTCACAATAAAATGCCGCATTAGTTACACCTGTGTCCTTTTACCTAACAACTCTTAATGAGATCATACTCGCCACTGTACTTCAAATACTACGTTCTCACGCAACATTTATCTTCTCACAAGTTAGTCTTCAAGGAAATGGACTAAACATGACGCAGATGCCTAGAAGCTGCGCTAATCTCTACATAAATTACAATCGAACAAAATCAAGGAGTTTCCAGTTTAGCCGAAGCTGCAGCCCAACTCATCTTACATAGAGAGGTCATCATGACTGGTATGGCTCTTACAATGTTCCCGTCTTACGATTCACCTCACACAGTGACCTCACTGATCCAGCCACTCACATGACTACACGTGTAGAAATTTGCTTGTTGTGCTTACCTGTGTAGTGACTGAATAAGCTTGTAGCACAGGTGAAACGTCTCAGTAAGGTTCCTCTCTGTAACTTTTTTCCCCCAGAGCAAAAGAAGTTATGAATAAAGATTAGGAAAATAAATATAGAAAAAGAAATAAGGATAACATTGAAACTTGAGGAAACAATAGTTAAACAACAGTTCGAGAGGTTAGATAAAAAATCAGCATTGATCAACAAACATACAGAAATGCTGATAACACATGTGATGCAATGTACATCGACACTCAGAGAAACATTGTACACTCACAAACATTGTACACTTACAAACATTGTACACTTACAAACATTGTACACTTACAAACATTGTACACTTACAAACATTGTACACTTACAAACATTGTACACTCACAAACATTGTACACTTACAAACATTGTACACTCACAAACTTTGTACACTTACATTGTACACTTACATTGTATACTTACAAACATTGTACACTTACAAACATTGTACACTTACAAACATTGTACACTTACAAACATTGTACACTTACAAATGTTGTACACTTACAAACATTGTACACTTACAAACATTGTACACTTACAAACATTGTACACTTACAAACATTGTACACTTACAAACATTGTACACTTACAAACATTGTACACTTACAAACATTGTACACTTACAAACATTGTACACTTACAAACATTGTACACTTACAAACATTGTACACTTACAAATGTTGTACACTTACAAACATTGTACACTTACAAACATTGTACACTTACAAATGTTGTACACTTACAAACGTTGTACACTTACAAATGTTGTACACTTACAAACTTTGTACACTTACAAACACTGTACACTTACAAACATTGTACACTTACAAATGTTGTACACTTACAAACATTGTACACTTACAAACACTGTACACTTACAAATGTTGTACACTTACAAACATTGTACACTTAAAACATTGTACACTTACAAACACTGTACACTTACAAACATTGTACACTTACAAATGTTGTACACTTACATTGTACACTTACAAACATTGTACACTTACATATGTGGTACACTTACAAACATTGTACACTTAGACACATTGTACACTTACAAACATTGTACACTTACAAACATTGTACACTTACATTGTACACTTACAAACATTGTACACTTACAAACATTGTACACTTACAAACATTGTACACTTAGACACATTGTACACTTACAAACATTGTACACTTACAAATGTTGTACACTTACATTGTAGGCTTACAAACATTGTGCACTTACAAATGTTGTACACTTACAAACATTGTATACTTACAAACATTGTACACTTAAACATTGTACACTTACAAACATTGTACACTTACAAACATTGTACACTTGCAAAGTAACAACATGTTACCCACAACAGTAACAACATGTTACCCCCAACAGTAACAACATGTTACCCACAACAGTAACAACATGTTACCCACAACAGTAACAACATGTTACCCACAACAGTAACAACATGTTTCCCACAACAGTAACAACGTGTTACCCACAACAGTAACAACATGTTACCCACAACAGCAACAACATGTTACCCACAACAGTAACATGTTACCCACAACAGTAACAACACGTTACCCACAACAGTAACAACATGTTACCCACAACAGTAACAACATGTTACCCACAACAGTAACATGTTACCCACAACAGTAATGACATGTTACCCACAACAGTAACAACATGTTACCCACAACAGTAACAACATGTTACCCACAACAGTAACAACATGTTACCAACAACAGTAACAACATGTTACCCACAACAGTAACAACATGTTACCAGCAACAGTAACAACATGTTACCCACAACAGTAACAACATGTTACCAACAACAGTAACAACATGTTACCAACAACAGTAACAACATGTTACCCACAACAGTAACAACATGTTGCCAACAACAGTAACAACATGTTACCCACAACAGTAACAACATGTTACTCACAACAGTAACAACATGTTACCCACAACAGTAACAACATGTTACCCACAACAGAAACATGTTACCCACAACAGTAACAACATGTTACCCACAACAGTAACAATATGTTACCCACAACAGTAACAACACGTTACCCACAACAGTAACAACATGTTACCCACAACAGTAACAACATGTTACCCACAACGGTAACAACATGTTACCCACAACGGTAACAACATGTTACCCACAACAGTAACAACATGTTACCCACAACAGTAACAACATGTTACCCACAACAGTAACAACATGTTACCCACAACAGTAACAACATGTTACCAACAACAGTAACAACATGTTATCCACAACAGTAACAACATGTTACCCACAACAGTAACAACACGTTACCCACAACAGTAACAACATGTTACCCACAACAGTAACAACATGTTACCCACAACAGTAACAACATGTTACCCACAACAGTAACAACATGTTGCCCACAACAGTAACAACATGTTACCCACAACAGTAACAACATGTTACCCACAACAGTAACAACATGTTACCCACAACAGTAACAACATGTTACCCACAACAGTAACAACATGTTACCCACAACAGTAACAACATGTTACCCACAACAGTAACAACATGTTACCCACAACAGTAACAACACGTTACCCACAACAGTAACAACACGTTACCCACAACAGTAACAACATGTTACCCACAACAGTAACAACATGTTACCCACAACAGTAACAACATGTTACCCACAACAGTAACAACATGTTACCCACAACGGTAACAACATGTTACCCACAACGGTAACAACATGTTACCCACAACGGTAACAACATGTTACCCACAACAGTAACAACATGTTACCCACAACAGTAACAACATGTTACCCACAACAGTAACAACATGTTACCCACAACAGTAACAACATGTTACCCACAACAGTAACATGTTACCCACAACAGTAACGACATGTTACCCACAACAGTAACGGCATGTTACCCACAACAGTAACGACATGTTACCCACAACAGTAACAACATGTTAACCACAACAGTAACAACATGTTACCAACAACAGAAACAACATGTTACCCACAACAGTAACAACATGTTACCAACAACAGTAACAACATGTTACCCACAACAGTAACAACATGTTACCCACAACAGTAACGACATGTTACCCACAACAGTAACAACATGTTACCCACAACAGTAACAACAAGTTACCCACAACAGTAACAACATGTTACCCACAACAGTAACGACATGTTACCCACAACAGTAACAACATGTTACCCACAACAGTAACAACATGTTACCAACAACAGTAACAACATGTTACCCACAACAGTAACAACATTTTACCCACAACAGTAACAACATGTTACCCACAACAGTAACGACATGTTACCCACAACAGTAACAACATGTTACCCACAACAGTAACAACATGTTACCCACAACAGTAACAACATGTTACCCACAACAGTAGCAACATGTTACCCACAACAGTAACAACATGTTACCCACAACAGTAACAACATGTTACCCACAACAGTAACAACATGTTACCCACAACAGTAACAACATGTTACCCACAACAGTAACAACATGTTACCCACAACAGTAACAACATGTTACCCACAACAGTAACAACATGTTACCCACAACAGTAACGACATGTTACCCACAACAGTAACAACATGTTACCCACAACAGTAACAACATGTTACCCACAACAGTAACAACATGTTACCCACAACAGTAACAACATGTTACCCACAACAGTAACAACATGTTACCCACAACAGTAACAACATGTTACCAACAACAGTAACAACATGTTACCCACAACAGTAACAACATGTTACCCACAACAGTAACGACATGTTACCCACAACAGTAACAACATGTTACCCACAACAGTAACAACATGTTACCCACAACAGTAACAACATGTTACTCACAACAGTAACAACATGTTACCAACAACAGTAACAACATGTTACCCACAACAGTAACAACATGTTACCCACAACAGTAACAACATGTTACCCACAACAGTAACAACATGTTACCAACAACAGTAACAACATGTTACCCACAACAGTAACAAGATGTTACCCACAACAGTAACGACATGTTACCCACAACAGTAACAACATGTTACCCACAACAGTAACAACATGTTACCCACAACAGTAACAACATGTTACCCACAACAGTAACAACATGTTACCCACAACAGTAACAACATGTTACCCACAACAGTAACAACATGTTACCCACAACAGTAACGACACACGTTGCACAACAAGCATTTATTGGCTCAACCTTTCGCTTCAAGTTTTTATCAAGCTTTATAAGTTTTTATCAAGCTTTATAAGTTTTTATCAAGCTTTATAAGTGTTTATCAAGCTTTATAAGTTATAGCTTGATAAAGCTGTAAGTTGTTAAAACTTTGTCTTAACCAGAGCTTGTGTGTATCTTAATATGAACGTATATTCCCGCTTCAGTGGAACCTTGTATTAATATTATTAATAATGAGAGTACTGAAACAGCAGGACTCATCTGATCTAGAAGAAGTTTAAGTGTTGAGTTCTATGTTGTGGGAAGCTCCACTCTACATACTACACTGCTTTTCAGTCTCACTAAACACACTCACTATCTGTCTCACTCGCTCTCTCTTTCGTCATGTACGCCAATACACTGTAACTTATTTGAAATAGTTTTAAACACTTCGCAAATGCCACTTTTGGTAAATATAAAGTAAACCGGAAACAAGTGTAAGCATAACCAGGGAAAACTTGATTGTGTGAGTGGCTAGTTTGCTCCCTAGAAGAGCAACTTGTAATCAATTTTCCTGTCATTCTATTAACATTAAAGAAACCAGACATGTTGCATTACATAAAGCTTAGAACTATAAATGAATGTACTGTCTGTCTGCAGTTTAATTCATTATAATTTTTAGCAATTGTTTAGGTGTATCTGGTGAGTGTTACGAGGGTAAACACCCCCACGACCCAGTCCCAGACCAGGGCTCTCAGATCAGGGCTCCAAGACCAGAGCTCCCAGATCAAGGCCCACCACACCAAGCCTCCTAGACCAGGCCTGCCAGACAGGCCTCACAGACCAGACCATTCAGACCAGGCCTCCCAGACCAGGGCTCCAAACCAGGGTTTTCCAGAGCAAGGTTCCCAAACCATGGCCTCCCTGACCAGGGCTCCCAAACTCATTGCTACGGATTCGGAGGCTCGGATTGAAGGCTCGACCTGGTTGAGCTTGTGTTGGAGATCTTGAACATTGAAGTGTCTGGGAGTTATGATGAGAATGTCGTCATAACGGAGCCAGGTGACAAGAGGGAATAATAGAGGCCAATCGTTTGGCTTCCAGGTGTTCCATGTATAGGTTCGCCAGGACGGCACTAAGTGGCGAACCCATGGGTAGTCCAAAAGTCTGTTGACCAAGAACTTCGTTTTAAAGTCTATCGAAAACCTACCAACACGATCTTCTCCACTTCTACTCTCACCACGACACCAAAACTAAATGTGGTGTAATTATAAGGTTTTTCGTGCGTGCACTCTGAGTCTGCAGTAGTGAGTTCCTGGAAGAGGAGAGCTCGCTAATTGAAAAATTATTTTGTAAACTTCAGTAAGTTCGTCACTTCATTAGAGACTGCAGACGGCGGCCATATAACATCTTCAACACACCCAGAGACGACACTACGGCCATATAACATCTTCAACACACCCAGAGACGACACTACGGCCATATAACATCTTCAACACACCCAGAGACGACACTACGGCCATATAACATCTTCAACCCCCCCAGAGACGACACTACGGCCATATAACATCTTCAACCCCCCCAGAGACGACACTACGGCCATATAACATCTTCAACACACCCAGAGACGACACTACGGGCATATAACATCTTCAACACACCCAGAGACGACACTACGGCCATATAACATCTTCAACACACCCAGAGACGACACTACGGCCATATAACATCTTCAACACACCCAGAGACGACACTACGGCCATATAACATCTTCAACACACCCAGAGACGACACTACGGGCATATAACATCTTCAACACACCCAGAGACGACACTACCGAGAGGAGATCTGGAGTTTCTGGACGATACTGGAGATACATAGTCCTCCCCAACAACTCCATTGCCGAACACGTTTCCAACATTTTTCCAGTACCTCATTCCATGTATCTACCTCCACATCTACCACCATCAAGGACATTACCAGTAATAGACAGGACAAGCTTCAGTCCTGTCTATTACTGATATACATAATCTTTTGTAATAACTGCAGCAAGTTATACATGGGCGAATCCTCCAGGAACCTCTAAACACGTATTTCAGAACATCAGTACGCAGGCAGATCTGACGATCCAAGGAATGCTTGTGTTCAACACCGAAATTCACACAACCATTTAATCAACTACAGAAACGCAAGACTTATCACCAGAGAAGACAACACTCAATACCGCAGAATCCTGGAATCATCACTTATCTGTATATCCAACAACTTCAACCATAACAACGGCTTCTATAACATAGCTGAACCACTTGCCAAGAAATTACTTCATCGTTATCCCACATAACTACATATGCTCCCGCCAGTCCCACTCAGGTCCTCATCAGTTCCAACCTATTGAACATTAAAATGATATAAAATACCGACAGATTGTTAGGTAAGACACATATGCAACAGTTAGGTATCTTTATTTCGAAACGTTTCGCCTACACAGTAGGTTTCTTCAGTCGAGTACAGAAAAGTTGATAGAAGCAGAAGAGACTTGAAGACGATGTAATCAGTCCATCACCCTTAAAGTTTTGAGGTGGTCAGTCCCTCAGTCTGGAGAAGAGCATTGTTCCAAAGTTTGAAACAATATGGAGTTGAAGTGACAGGATGGAGCCTTTTATAGCGCCAGGAGGTGAGACAGGTCACTAGTAGAACGCAGATGTTGGGAGGTCAGGTCCCTCTCAAATGCAGCCGTTCTTCACTAGTGAAGAGCGGCTGCATTTGAGATTGTCAGTCCCTCAGCCTGGAGAAGTTCAGTTCCATAGTCAGGAAACTATCAGATAGTTCCTGACTATGGAACTGAACTTCTCCAGGCTGAGGGACTGACAACCTCAAAATTCTACGACTTCAAGGGTGATGGACTGATTACATCGTCTTCACATCTCTACTGTTCCTGCCTACTTTCTGTATTCGACAGAAGAAGCCTACTGTGTAGGCGAAACGTTTTGGAATAAAGTTGCCTAACTGTTGCCTATGTGTCTTACCTACTAACCTGTCGGTATTGTATACCATTTTGATATTCATCTTCAACACTTGTCCTACCTTTGGACGAAGACCTACTTCGACTAGTGGATGGTACCACTATGACCCCACCTCCTCCTGCCTCGCCTCACCTCACTATAGTATATAAGCCACGTCTATGGCCCTATGCTGTACATTCTACAAGACTGATGGGCTGAACACATCAACTCCAGGCTGAGGGACTGATTATCTCAAACTCCTCCTCTCCTTACGTCTTTCTACTTTGTATCGGACTGATGAAGCCACTGTGTGGCGAAAGGTTTCCTGAATAAAGATTCCCATATGTTGCATAAGTGTCTCAATCTTCAATATATACAAACTTGTGCTCAAATGTGACATTATGTACAGATAGATATTGCTGATTCAAAACTTTATTGCATCAGCACCAAATTAGACTTATCCGAAGGACAACTAAATCTGAACGAGATAATTCTCACTCAAGTCAATAATCATGGCGCCACAAAGCTGCAACAATACAATTCTTAATAACAATGAATCTCAAACTCTCAGTGGCCAAATTAATCTAGGTCAGGTGTTAGCCATACCTGGTCAGGTATGTGTGTACTGGTCAGATCTGTACATAAATCGTATACAGTACCGACAAGATGAAGAGTTAAGACACATGTGCAACATCTGGGTATTTTTATTTGTAGACGTTTCGCCAACCAGCCGCTTTATTAATACAAAGTCAAGGACATAATTGGAAGACAGTAGAACTATATACAAAAGATGAGGTAATCAGTCCCTCAGCCTTGGAGTTAGTGAAGACCACCGTAGTCGTGAAGAGTCTAAACAGTCCATCAATCTTAAAGATTGATGGACTGATTACATCAGCTCCAGGCTGAAAGACTGATTACCTCAAACTCCTGATCTTCACCATTTTTCTTTCTGTGGACTGATGAAGCCACTGTGTGGCGTTACGTTTCCTCACTAAAAATACCCACGTGTTGTACATGTGTCTAATTTATCAGACTGGGACCTCAAATGAACAACTCCTTTACGTCTATTCATTTGTTGAAACAATTAGTTGAACAGACTGAATAATGGACAGACTCGAGGCTTGGTCCTTGCAAGAAGAGATCCAACACTGTACCACTGAACCACGAAGCTTACAATAAAAAAAATTTACATATAATACTTCTGCGACTTGTTTCTATCAGAAGCACAAACTGTGACCTTATTGTCTCTGATGAAGATTTAGACACATGTGCAACATCTGGGAATATTTATTGTAGATGTTTCGCCATCCAGTGGTTTTATCAATACAGATTCTAGGACATAATCTGAAGACAGTAGAATTATATACAAAAGATGAGGTTATCAGTCCCTCAGCCTTGCAGTTAGTGTGAAGATCACCGTAGTCGTGAAGATTCTCTTCCCACAACCCCGGAGACTTTCATGTTATATTTATTATCATACAACTGAAAGCCATATAGTCCATAAACTCAAGATAATTCTTAATGTACGATTGTCAGTCAATAAACAGAAGATGGATAAGGACTCGAACCTTGGATCTGTCAGTAGCAGGTCCAACATTGTGACACTGATTCATATCACACATGAAACCGTTAATATCTATATTCCGAAAACGTTTCGACTGAACCAGCTCTTGGGTAGGAGAAACGTGTCAGTAATACACATACCAAATAATGCATTTTATTTATCAACAACATTTGCCAATAATTTCGCCTGATCTGGGAATTTTAAGCATCATAATATTGGTAGTGAGCCAGTGCATGCAGAGGAAGTGTTCACCAGTCCAGTGCCACAGCACAATGATGTGTAGTTACTGCACTTTGTGTCATGTCAAGGTGAGGGAGGGAGTGGAGGAGGGAGTGGGGGAGGAGGGAGTGGGGGAGGGGGTGGAAGAGTGGGGGAGTGGGGGAGGGGGTGAGGGAGGGGGTGAGGGAGGGGGTGAGGGAGTGGGGGAGGGAGTGGGGGAGGGAGTGGGGGAGGGGGTGGGGGAGTGGGGGAGGGGGGGGGGTAGTGGGGGAGGGGGGGGAGTGGGGGAGGGGGTGGGGGGGAGAGGGTGAGGTAGGGGGGGGGGGGGGGAGTGGGGGAGGGGGGGGGGGAGGGAGGGGGAGGGGGTGGGGGAGGGGGTGGGGGAGGGAGTGGGGGAGGGAGTGGGGGGGGGAGGGAGTGGGGGAGGGAGTGTGGGGGAGTGGGGGGGAGGGGGGGAGGGGGTGGGGAGGGGGGTGGGGGAGGGGGGGGGTGGGGGAGGGGGTGGGGAGGGAGTGGGGGTGGGGGAGGGGGTTGGGAGTGGGGGAGGGAGTGGGGGAGGGAGTGGGGGAGGGAGTGGAGGAGGGAGGTAACACTGATGTAAGGCCATAAGCAGCACAGTGTGGCGGTGATAATAACAGAGGCAGGTGTTAGTAATAGTCGTAGTAGCAAAAGTAGATGTGATAGTGGTAGTATACCTGGAGAGGGTTTCGGGGGTCAACACCCCCGCGGCCCGGTCTGTGACCAGGCCTCATGATGCATCAGGGCCTCATCAACCCGGCTATTACTGTTGGCCGCACGTAAAACGGCGCACGAACCACAGCCCGGCTGGTCAGGTACTGACTTTAGGGGTCTGTCCAGCGCCTTCTTGAAGACAGCCAGGGGTCTATTGGTAATCCCTCTTATGTATGCTGGGAGGCAGTTGAACAGTCTTGGGCCCCTGACACTTATTGTGTTCTCTTATCGTGCTAGTGACACCCCTGCTTTTCATTGGGGGGATGTATCGTCTGCCGAGTCTTTTGCTTTCATAGGGAGTGATTTTCGTGTGTAATCCCTCTAGGATTTTCCAGGTGTATATAATCATGTATCTCTCCTGCCTACGTTCCAGGGAATACAAGTCGAGGAACCTCAAGCGCTCCCAGTAATTTAGGTGTTTTATCTCCGTTATGCGCACCGTGAAGGTTCTCTGTACATATTCTAGGCCGGCAATTTCACCTGCCTTGAAAGGTGCTGTTAGTGTGCAGCAATATTCCAGCCTAGATAGAACAAGCGACCTGAAGACTGTCATCATGGGCTTGGCCTCCCGAGTTTCGAAAATGTGGAATTAGTAAAAGTACGTAGGTGTGATAGTGGCAGTAGCAATAGTAGCAGCAGTAGAAGTGTGTGTGTTAGCAGTAATGAGAGTAGAAGTATGTGTGGTGGTAGTAGCTGTAGCAGTAGCAGCAGCAGAAGCAGCAGTGGTAGTAATAATAACAGTAGTAGTAGTAGTAGTAGTTGTAATAATAGTAGTTGTAGTAATAGTAGTAGTAGTAGTAGTAATAGTAGTAGTAGTAGTAATAACAGTAGTAGTAGTAGTAGTTTTAGTAATAGTAATAGTAGTAGTAGTAATAGTAATATCAGTAGTAGTAATAGTAGTAGTCGTGTAACAGCACAAGCAGCAGCAGTAGTAGTAGTAATAATAATAATAGCAGTGGTAATAGTAGTAGTATTACTAGTAGGAGTAGTAGTAATAGTAGTAGTAGTAGTAGCGGCAGCGGCAGCAGCAGCAACAACAGCAGCAGCAGCAGCAGCAGCAGCAACAGCAGCAGCAGCAGCAGCAGCAGCAGCAGCAGCAGCAGCAGCAGCAGCAGTAGTAGTAGTAGTAGTAGTAGTAAGTAGTGGTTGCGATAGATGGTAATAGCAGAATAATATTAGGCTAAAGATTCCTTCTTTCACATGACAGACTCATGTGTTTACATTCTCATCTCATCTGCACAAAGAGGAGGTTTAGCCTTTCCAGGACCTCGAATTTTATTTTCTGTATAAGATAAAATAACTTGAGACTCCATATTGGCAAGAGGAAACAATATAATGATTAACGAGGTCATGGTTAAGCTTCTCTGTTACAAAGAAACTGAAACGTAATGCATAATACAAAACGCAAATCACTCGAGCCAGTGAAAGAAGAATGTGAGGGACTTAGGGGAAATTATCTTAATTCAAGGAATTCGATATTATTATTATTATTATTATAAAAGGTACAAGGAAAATGATGAGCTGGATAACAAGAACCTTCAAAATAATATATACCAAGTTAGTGAAGATATTCATTAACTCACTTGTACTTCATACACTAGAGTATTGTTCTACACTAACTGCAGAGAAATAACTTGACTCACGAAATCGTAATGACACGATTGCAAACAAACCATACCACAGGCGGAGTTAGAACCCGCCCGTGGCTACGCGACGGTCTGGAGTTTTGCGACTCTCTGATCGCGGGTTCTAACCCCGCCCGTGGTATGGTTTGCAGAGAAATAGTAGTAGACTTGGAGAGTGTAAATAGTACTTTCGCTATTTGTAACAATTCAGAAATCTTCAGAGTACTCTCTGGAAGGCAGGCGTGAAAGATACATCATAACCTAAACCTGGAAGATGAAGGAAGGACTTGATGTAAATCTGAACACATATTAATGTTTACGAGAACACGAATATCAGTAGACAGTGCAAAATGCCCTAATGATTGGTTAATAAGTGCATCTCTAATGACCCTAGTGTGTCGACTACACTAGGGTCATTAAAGATGCAATTAACTTTTTCACCACCAGATATGAACACTAGTAACCTTCAGAGGAAACTTGGCATGTTCCTCCACATAATTACTGATCAGCCGGGCTGTGATGTCTGCAGTGGACTGCAGTGAGCCTCAAAAATCTGACTACTCAGGCTGTCAAGCAGAAATTATTTTCTATCACAGGAGGTATAACTCTCACAACCATGAACAGGTGAAGCACAGGTGAAGCACAGGTGAAGCACAGGTGAAGCACAGGTGAAGCACAGGTGTAGCACAGGTGAAGCACAGGTGAAGCACAGGTGTAGCACAGGTGAAGCACAGGTGAAGCACAGGTGAAGCACAGGTGTAGCACAGGTGAAGCACAGGTGAAGCACAGGTGTAGCACAGGTGAAGCACAGGTGAAGCACAGGTGTAGCACAGGTGAAGCACAGGTGAAGCACAGGTGAAGCACAGGTGAAGCACAGGTCCTATAATTCAACCTCACCTTTCCCTCCCTCTCATCATCTTTTTTTCCACTTCATGATGGGATATATAACCTGCCACAGGGTGGAGCGGGTAGCGACAGCATATATAACCAGCCACAGGGTGGAGCGGGTAGCGACAGCATATATAACCAGCCACAGGGTGGAGCGGGTAGCGACAGCATATATAACCAGCCACAGGGTGGAGCGGGTAGCGACAGCATATATAACCAGCCACAGGGTGGAGCGGGTAGCGACAGCATATATAACCAGCCACAGGGTGGAGCGGGTAGCGACAGGATATATACATCTCTCAGTGAATATACACTGAGATTTTACTGTAATCCCTATCTTGAGTATTAAAATTTTCTTGACTAGTGGTGAAGAGGTAACATGCAGCCTTAAGCAAGGTGTCGGTTAAATGACCACCAGTTCTAATAAGTGGGTCATCTTGGTATTAAAACCTGAATCAGGAGGCACTCTCCCGTCTACCTTAACAACCACTGTACCCTCGCCCCTCCTACCTTGAAAACAAGTTAGGTATCAACCTCAGGTGAAGGAGTAACACACTCACATCTCACACTCACCTCTCACACTCACCTCTCACACTCACCTCTCACACTCACCTCTCACACTCACCTCTCACGGTCACCTCTCACACTCACCTCTCACACTCACCTCTCACGGTCACCTTTCACACTCACCTCTCACAGCCACCTCTCACACTCACCTCTCACACTCACCTCTCACACTCACCTCTCACACTCACCTCTCACACTCACCTCTCACACTCACCTCTCTCACTCACCTCTCACACTCCTCACCTCTCTCACTCCTCACCTCTCTCACTCCTCACCTCTCACACTCCTCACCTCTCACACTCCTCACCTCTCTCACTCCTCACCTCTCACACTCCTCACCTCTCTCACTCCTCACCTCTCTCACTCCTCACCTCTCTCACTCCTCACCTCTCACACTCCTCACCTCTCACACTCCTCACCTCTCTCACTCCTCACCTCTCACACTCACCTCTCACACTCCTCACCTCTCTCACTCCTCACCTCTCACACTCCTCACCTCTCTCACTCCTCACCTCTCACACTCCTCACCTCTCTCACTCCTCACCTCTCACACTCCTCACCTCTCTCACTCCTCACCTCTCACACTCCTCACCTCTCTCACTCCTCACCTCTCACACTCCTCACCTCTCACACTCCTCACCTCTCACACTACTCACCTCTCACACTCCTCACCTCTCTCACTCCTCACCTCTCACACTCCTCACATCTCACACTCCTCACCTCTCACACTCCTCACCTCTCACACTGTACCTCTCACACTGTACCTCTCACACTCCACCTCTCACACTCCACCTCTCACACTCCACCTCTCACACTCCACCTCTCACACTCCACCTCTCACACTCCACCTCTCACACTCCACCTCTCACACTCCACCTCTCACACTCCACCTCTCACACTCCACCTCTCACACTCTCACACTCCTCACCTCTCACACTCCTCACCTCTCACACTTCTCACCTCTCACACTCCTCACCTCTCACACTCCTCACCTCTCATACTCATCACCTCTCACACTCCTCACCTCTAAGACTTCTCACCTCTCACACTCCTCACCTCTCATACTCATCACCTCTCACACTCCTCATCTCTCTCACTCCTCACCTCTCTCAGTCCTCACCTCTCACACTCACCTCTCACACTCCTCACCTTTCACACTTCTCACCTCTCACACTCCTCACCTCTCACACTCCTCACCTCTCACACTCCTCACCTCTCACACTCCTCACCTCTCTCACTCCTCACCTCTCACACTCCTCACCTCTCACACTCCTCACCTCTCACACTCCTCACCTCTCACACTCACCTCTCACACTTCACACCTCTAACACTCCTCACCTTTCACACTCCTCACCTCTCTCACTCCTCACCTCTCACTCCTCACCTCTCTCACTCCTCACCTCTCACACTCCTCACCTCTCACACTTCTCACCTCTCACACTCCTCACCTCTCACACTCACCTCTCACACGTCTCACACTCACCTCTCACACTCACCTCTCACACTTACCTCTCACACTCACCTCTCACATTTACTTCTCACACTTACCTCTCGCCCTTACCTCTCACACTCACCTCTCACACTTACCTCTCACTCCTCACCTCTCACACTCCTCACCTCTCACACTCACCTCTCACACTCCTCACCTCTCTCACTCCTCACCTCTCACACTCCTCACCTCTCACACTCACCTCTCACACTCCTCACCTCTCACACTCCTCACCTCTCACACTCCTCACCTCTCACACTCACCTCTCACACTCACCTCTCACACTCACCTCTCACACTCACCTCTCACACCTCTCACACTCTCACACTCACCTCTCACACTCACTCCTCACCTCTCACTCACCTCTCACCTCTCACTCCTCACTCACCTCTCACACTCACCTCTCACACTCACCTCTCACACTCACCTCTCACACTCACCTCTCACACTCACCTCTCACACTCACCTCTCACACTCACCTCTCACACTCACCTCTCACACTCACCTCTCACACTCACCTCTCACACTCACCTCTCACACTCCTCACCTCTCACACTCACCTCTCACACTCCTCACCTCTCACACTCACCTCTCACACTCCTCACCTCTCACACTCACCTCTCACACTCCTCACCTCTCACACTCACCTCTCACACTCACCTCTCACACTCCTCACCTCTCACACTCACCTCTCACACTCACCTCTCACACTCCTCACCTCTCACACTCACCTCTCACACTCCTCACCTCTCACACTCACCTCTCACACTCACCTCTCACACTCACCTCTCACACTCCTCACCTCTCTCCTCTCACTCTCACACTCCTCACCTCTCACACTCACCTCTCACACTCACCTCTCACTCACCTCTCTCACTCCTCACCTCTCACACTCCTCACCTCTCACACTCACCTCTCACACTCCTCACCTCTCACACTCACCTCTCACACTCACCTCTCACACTCCTCACCTCTCACACTCACCTCTCTCACTCCTCACCTCTCACACTCACCTCTCACACTCCTCACCTCTCACACTCACCTCTCACACTCACCTCTCACACTCACCTCTCACACCTCTCACACTCACCTCTCACACTCACCTCTCACACTCACCTCTCACCTCTCAGCCACCTCTCACTCACCTCTCACACTCACCTCTCACACTCACCTCTCACACTCACCTCTCACACCTCTCACACTCACCTCTCACACACCTCTCACCTCTCACACTCCTCACCTCTCACACTCACCTCTCACACTCACCTCTCACACACCTCTCACCTCTCACACTCACCTCTCACACCTCTCACACTCACCTCTCACACTCACCTCTCACACTCACCTCACACACACCTCTCACACTCACCTCTCTCACCTCTCACACTCACCTCTCACACTCACCTCTCACACACCTCTCACACTCACCTCTCACCTCTCACACTTACCTCTCACACGTCTCACTCTCACCTCTCACACTCACCTCTCACACTCACCTCTCACACTCACCTCTCACACTCACCTCTCACACTCACCTCTCACACTCACCTCTCACACTCACCTCTCACACTCACCTCTCACAATCACCTCTCTCCTCTCACACTCACCTCTCACACTCACCTCTCACACTCACCTCTCACACTCACCTCTCACACTCACCTCTCACACTCACCTCTCACACTCACCTCTCACACTCACCTCTCACACTCACCTCTCACACTCACCTCTCACACACCTCTCACACTCACCTCTCACACTCACGTCTCACACTCACCTCTCACACTCACCTCTCACACTCACCTCTCACACTCACCTCTCACACTCACCTCTCACACTCACCTCTCACACTCACCTCTCACACTCACCTCTCACACTCACCTCTCACACTCACCTCTCACACTCACCTCTCACACTCACCTCTCACACTCACCTCTCACACTCACCTCTCACACTCACCTCTCACACTCACCTCTCACACTCACCTCTCACACTCACCTCTCACACTCACCTCTCACACTCACCTCTCACACTCACCTCTCACACTTACCTCTCACACGTCTCACACTTACCTCTCGCACTCACCTCTCACACGTCTCACTCTCATCTCTCACACTCACCTCTCACACTCACCTCTCACACTCACCTCTCACACTTACCTCTCACACTCACCTCTCACACTCACCTCTCACACTCACCTTTCACACTCACCTCTCACAGCCACCTCTCACACTCACCTCTCACACTCACCTCTCACACTCACCTCTCACACTCACCTCTCACACTCACCTCTCACAGCCACCTCTCACACTCACCTCTCACACTCACCTCTCACAGCCACCTCTCACAGCCACCTCTCACACTCACCTCTCACACTCACCTCTCACACTCACCTCTCACACTCACCTCTCACACTCACCTTTCACACTCACCTCTCACAGCCACCTCTCACACTCACCTCTCACACTCACCTCTCACACTCACCTCTCACACTCACCTCTCACACTCACCTCTCACACTCACCTCTCACACTCACCTCTCACACTCACCTCTCACAGCCACCTCTCACAGCCACCTCTCACACTCACCTCTCACACTCACCTCTCACACTTACCTCTCACACTCACCTTTCACACTCACCTCTCACACTCACCTCTCACAGCCACCTCTCACAGCCACCTCTCACACTCACCTCTCACACTTACCTCTCACACTCACCTCTCACACGCACCTCTCACACTCACCTTTCACACTCACCTCTCACAGCCACCTCTCACACTCACCTCTCACACTCACCTCTCACACTCACCTCTCACACTCACCTCTCACACTCACCTCTCACACTCACCTCTCACACTCACCTCTCACACTCACCTCTCACACTCACCTCTCACACTCACCTCTCACACTCACCTCTCACACTCACCTCTCACAGCCACCTCTCACACTCACCTCTCACACTCACCTCTCACACTTACCTCTCACACTCACCTCTCACACTCACCTCTCACACTCACCTCTCACACTTACCTCTCACACTCACCTCTCACACTCACCTCTCACACTCACCTCTCACACTCACCTCTCACACTCACCTCTCACAGCCACCTCTCACAGCCACCTCTCACACTCACCTCTCACACTTACCTCTCACACTCACCTCTCACACTCACCTCTCACACTCACCTCTCACACTTACCTCTCACACTCACCTCTCACACTTACCTCTCACACTTACCTCTCACACTCACCTCTCACACTTACCTCTCACACTCACCTCTCACACTCATCTCTCACCCGTCTCACACTCACCTCTCACACTTACCTCTCACACTCACCTCTCACACTTACCTCTCACACTCACCTCTCACACTCACCTCTCACACTCACCTCTCACACTCACCTCTCACACTCACCTCTCACAACAGCAACAAACATGGGCAACACTGAGAGTGACATAAATATAGCTGACACTGAGGAAAAGGCGGGACTAAGAAACAGGTGAGACAGAGTGAGAATGATCAAGAAAATGACGAGTGTGAGAAAGGGGTGAGAGTGAGTGACAGAGACCAAGAAACAGATGAAAGTGAGTAAGAGAAACTGATAATGAAACTGAGTGAGAGATGAGAGTGAGAGGCTAGAGTACTAAAGACATTATTAACATATCATACCTGACCTTTCCTGAAGGGGCGAGACTATCTTCAGGTGTGTGATTGTGAAGAATGTAAAGGACGGAGTGTGATTGTGAAGAATGTAAAGGACGGAGTGTGATTGTGAAGAATGTAAAGGACGGAGTGTGATTGTGAAGAATGTAAAGGACGGAGTGTGATTGTGAAGAATGTAAAGGACGGAGTGTGATTGTGAAGAATGTAAAGGACGGAGTGTGATTGTGAAGAATGTAAAGGACGGAGTGTGATTGTGAAGAATGTAAAGGACGGAGTGTGATTGTGAAGAATGTAAAGGACGGAGAGGAGGAATGGTGCGGAAGATGTGGTTGGCTGGGGAGGGGGAAGGTGTTCATGGATGGACGGGGGAGATGTTCATGGATGGACGGGGGGAGGTGTTCATGGATGGACGGGGGGGAAGGTGTTCATGGATGGACGGGGGGGAAGGTGTTCATGGATGGACGGGGGAGATGTTCATGGATGGACGGGGGGAGGTGTTCATGGATGGACGGGGGGGAAGGTGTTCATGGATGGACGGGGGGGAAGGTGTTCATGGATGGACGGGGGGGAAGGTGTTAATGGATGGACGGGGGGGAAGGTGTTCATGGATGGACGGGGGGGAAGGTGTTCATGGATGGACGGGGGGGTAGGTGTTCATGGATGGACGGGGGGGAAGGTGTTCATGGATGGACGGGGGGGAAGGTGTTCATGGATGGACGGGGGGGAAGGTGTTCATGGATGGACGGGGGGTAGGTGTTAATGGATGCACGGGGGGGAAGGTGTTCATGGATGCACGGGGGGGAAGGTGTTCATGGATGGACGGGGGGGTAGGTGTTCATGGATGGACGGGGGGAGGTGTTCATGGATGGACGGGGGGGAAGGTGTTCATGGATGGACAGGGGGGAGGTGTTCATGGATGGACGGGGGGGAAGGTGTTCATGGATGGACGGGGGGGAAGGTGTTCATGGATGGACGGGGGGGAAGGTGTTCATGGATGGACGGGGGGAGGTGTTCATGGATGGACGGGGGGGAAGGTGTTCATGGATGGACAGGGGGAAGGTGTTCATGGATGGACGGGGGGGAAGGTGTTCATGGATGGACGGGGGGGAAGGTGTTCAGGGATGAACGGGAGGAAGGTGTTCATGGATGGACGGGAGGAAGGTGTTCATGGATGGATGGGGGAGGAGTTCATGGGTGGAGGGGAGGTGTTCATGGATGGCCGGGGGGGAAGGTGTTCATGGATGGATGGGGGAGGTGTTCATGGGTGGAAGGGGAGGTGTTCATGGATGGACGGGGGGGAAGGTGTTCAGGGATGGGGGGGGAAGGTGTTCAGGGATGAACGGGAGGAAGGTGTTCATGGATGGACGGGGGGAAGGTGTTCATGGATGGACGGGGAGGTGTTCATGGATGGACGGGGTGGAAGGTGTTCAGGGATGGACGGGGGAGGTGTTCATGGATGGACGGGGGAAGGTGTTCATGGATGGACGGGGAGGTGTTCATGGATGGACGGAGGGGGGAAGGTGTTAAGGGATGGACGGGGGAGGTGTTCATGGATGGACGGGGGGAGGTGTTCATGGATGGACGGGGGGAGGTGTTCATGGATGGACGGGGGGGGGGAGGTGTTCATGGATGGACGGGGGAGGGGGAAGGTGTTCATGGATGGACGGGGGAGGGGGAAGGTGTTCATGGATGGACGGGGGAGGGGGAAGGTGTTCATGGATGGACGGAGGAGGTGTTCATGGATGGACGGGGGAGGTGTTCATGGATGGACGGGGGAGGGGGAAGGTGTTCATGGATGGACGGAGGAGAGGGAAGGTGATCATGGATGAACGAGGGAGGTGTTCATGGATGGACGGAGGAGGGGGAAGGTGATCATGGATGAACGAGGGAGGTGTTCATGGATGGACGGGGGAGGTGTTCATGGATGGACGGGGGGAGGTGTTCATGGATGGACGGGGGAGGGGGAAGGTGTTCATGGATGGACGGGGGAGGGGGAAGGTGTTCATGGATGGACGAGGGAGAGGGAAGGTTTTTCATGGATGGACGGGGAGGAGGAAGGTGTTCATGGATGGACGGGGGAGGGGGAAGGTGTTCATGGATGGACAGAGGAGAGGGAAGGTGATCATGGATGAACGAGGGAGGTGTTCATGGATGGACGGGGGAGGTGTTCATGGATGGACGAGGTGTTCATGGATGGACGGGGGAGGTGTTCATGGATAGACGGGGAGGTGTTCATGGATGGGCGGGGGAGGGGAAAGGTGTTCATGGATGAACGGGAGGAAGGTGTTCATGGATGGATAGGGGAGGTGTTCATGGGTGGAAGGGGAGGTGTTCATGGATGGACGGGGGAGGGGGAAGGTGTTCATGGATGGACGGGGGAGGGGGAAGGTGTTCATGGATGGACGGGGTAGGTGTTCATGGATGGACGGGGGCAGGTGTTCATGGATGGACGGGGAGGGGGAAGGTGTTCATGGATGGACGAGGGAGGTGTTCATAGATGGACGGGGGAGGGGGAAGATGTTCATGGATGGACGGGGGAGGTGTTCATGGATGGACGGGGAGGGGGAAGGTGTTCATGGATGGACGGGGGAGAGGGGAGGTGTTCATGGATGGACGGGGGAGGTGTTCATGTATGGACGGGGGAGGTGTTCATGGATGGACGGGGGAGGTGTTCATGGATGGACGGGGGGGAAGGTGTTCATGGATGGACGGGAGAGGTGTTCATGGATGGACAGGGGAGGTGTTCATGGATGGACGGGGAGGGGGAAGGTGTTCATGGATGGACGGGGAGGAGTTTATGGATGGACGGGGGAGGGGTTAATGGATGGACGGGGGAGATGTTCATGGATGGACGGGGGAGGGGTTAATGGATGGACGGGGGAGGGGGAAGGTTTTCATGGATGGACGGGGCAGGGGGAAGGTGTTCATGGATGGACGGGGGAGGTGTTCATAGATGGACGGAGAGGTGTTCATAGATGGACGGGGAAGGTGTTCATGGATTTATGGGGGAGGTGTTCATGGATGAACGGGGAAGGTGTTCATGGATTTATGGGGGAGGTGTTCATGGATGGACGGGGAAGGTGTTCATGGATTTATGGGGGAGGTGTTCATGGATGGACTGGGAGGTGTTCATGGATAGACGGGGAGGTGTTCATAGATGGACGGGGGAGGTGTTCATGGATGTACGGGCGAGGGGTAAATGGATGGACGGGGGAGGGGGAAAGTGTTCATGGATGGACGGGGGAGGGGGAAGGTGTTCATGGATGGACGGGGGAGGTGGAAAGTGTTCATGGATGGACGGGGGAGGGGGAAGGTGTTCATGGATGGACGGAGGTGGTGTTCATGGATGGACGGTGGAGGTGTTCATGGATGGACGGGGAGGTGTTCATGGATGGACGGGGGAGGGAGGTGTTCATGGATGGACGGGGGAGGGGGAAGGTGTTCATGGATGAACGGGGGAGGGGGAAGGTGTTCATGGATGAACGGGGGAGGGGGAAGGTGTTCATGGATGGACGGGGGAGTTGTTCATGGATGGACGGGAGAGGTGTTCATGGATGGACGGGGGAGGTGTTCATGGATGGACGGAGGAGGTGTTCATGGATGGACGTGGAGGGGGAAGGTGTTCATGGATGGACGGGGAGGTGTTCATAGATGGACGGGGAAAGTGTTCATAGATGGACGGGGGAGGTATTCATGGATGGACAGGGGAGGGGTTAATGGATGGACGGGGAAGATGAAGGTGTTCATGGATGGAGGGGGGAGGGGGAAGGTGTTCATGGATGGACGGGGGAGGGGGAAGGTGTTCATGGATGGACGGGGGAGGTGTTCATGGATGGACGGAGGAAGTGTTCGTGGATAGACGGGGGAGGTGTTCATGGATGGAGGGGGGAGGTGTTCATGGATGGACGGGGGAGGTGTTCATGGATGGACGGGGGAGGGGAAAGGTGTTCATGGATGGACGGGGAGGTGTTCATAGATGGACCGGGGAGGTGTTCATGGATGGACGGGAGAGGGGTTAATGGATGGACGGGGGAGGAGGGAGGTGTTCATGGATGGACGGGGAGGGGGAAGGTGGTCATGGATGGACTGGGGAGGGGGAAGGTGTTCATGGATGGACGGAGGAGGTGTTCATGGATGGACTGGGGAGGTGTTCATGGATGGACGGGGAGGTGTTCATGGATGGATGGGGGAGCTGTTCATGGATGGACGGGGGAGGTGTTCATGGATGGACGGGAGAGGGGTTAATGGATGGACGGGGGAGGGGGAAGGTGTTCATGGATGGACGGGGAGGGGGAAGGTGTTCATGGATGGACGGGGGAGGGGGAAGGTGTTCATGGATGGACGGGGAGGGGGAAGGTGTTCATGGATGGACGGGGAGGTGTTCATTAATGGACCGGGGGAGGTGTTCATGGATGGACGGGGAGGTGTTCATGGATGGACCGGGGGAGGTGTTCATGGATGGACGGGGAGGTGTTCATGGATGGACCGGGGGAGGTGTTCATGGATGGACGGGGAGGTGTTCATGGATGGACCGGGGGAGGTGTTCATGGATGGACGGGGAGGTGTTCATGGATGAACGGGGAAGGTGTTCATGAAAGGACGGGAGGTGTTCATGGATGGACGGGGGAGGTGTTCATGGATGGACGGGGGAGGTGTTCATGGATGGACGGGGAGGGGAAAGGTGTTCATGGATGGACAGGGGAGGGGGAATGTGTTTTTGGATGGACGAGGGAGGTATTCAGGAAGGGGGAAGGTGTTCATGGATGGACGGGGGAGGTGTTCATGGATGGACGGGGGAGGGGGAAGGTGTTCATAGATGGACGGGGAGGTGTTCATGGATGGACGGGGTAGGTGTTCATGGATGGACGGGGGAGGTGTTCATGGATGGACGGGGGAGGTGTTCATGGATGGACGGGGAGGTGTTCATGGATGGACGGGGAGGTGTTCATGGATGGACGGGGAGGTGTTCATGGATGGACGGGGAGGTGTTCATGGATGGACGGGGAGGTGTTCATGGATGGACGGGGAGGTGTTCATGGATGGACGGGGGAGGTGTTCATGGATGGACGGGGGAGGTGTTCATGGATGGACGGGGGAGGTGTTCATGGATGGACGGGGAGGTGTTCATGGATGGACGGGGGAGGTGTTCATGGATGGACGGGGGAGGTGTTCATGGATGGACGGGGGAGGTGTTCATGGATGGACGGGGAGGTGTTCATGGATGGACGGGGAGGTGTTCATGGATGGACGGGGAGGTGTTCATGGATGGACGGGGAGGTGTTCATGGATGGACGGGGAGGTGTTCATGGATGGACGGGGAGGTGTTCATGGATGGACGGGGAGTTGTTCATGGATGGACGGGGGAGGTGTTCATGGATGGACGGGGGAGGTGTTCATGGATGGACGGGGGAGGTGTTCATGGATGGACGGGGAGTTGTTCATGGATGGACGGGGGAGGTGTTCATGGATGGACGGGGAGGTGTTCATGGATGGACAGGGGAGGTGTTCATGGATGGACGGGGGAAGTGTTCATGGATGGACGGGGGAGGTGTTCATGGATGGACGGGGGAGGGTGGAGGAACGGCTGGCTGGGTGAAAACCCTGAATGGCTGTTCCTGCAGCCGCCGCCGGCGTTCTGCAGGTATTATATATGTCTCATTGTCCTGTGTGTGTGTATGGTGCGTGTTGACTTTGTTGTGGTTTAAATGTACAGCCAAATGTTACGTTGAAAGTAGTACTGGAGACACACTGGGTGTTCCACTTACGGTGGTACTGGAGACACACTGGGTGTTCCACTTACGGTGGTACTGGAGACACACTGGGTGTTCCACTTATGATGGTACTGGAGACACACTGGGTGTTCCACTTATGATGGTACTGGAGACACACTGGGTGTTCCACTTATGATGGTACTGGAGACACACTGGGTGTTCCACTTATGATGGTACTGGAGACACACTGGGTGTTCCACTTATGATGGTACTGGAGACACACTGGGTGTTCCACTTACGGTGGTACTGGAGACACACTGGGTGTTCCACTTACGGTGGTACTGGAGACACACTGGGTGTTCCACTTACGGTGGTACTGGAGACACACTGGGTGTTCCACTTACGGTGGTACTGGAGACACACTGGGTGTTCCACTTATGATGGTACTGGAGACACATTGGGTGTTCCACTTATGATGGTACTGGAGACACACTGGGTGTTCCACTTATGATGGTACTGGAGACACACTGGGTGTTCCACTTATGATGGTACTGGAGACACACTGGGTGTTCCACTTATGATGGTACTGGAGACACACTGGGTGTTCCACTTATGATGGTATTGGAGACACACTGGGTGTTCCACTTACGGTGGTACTGGAGACACACTGGGTGTTCCACTTATGGTGGTACTGGAGACACACTGGGTGTTCCACTTATGATGGTACTGGAGACACACTGGGTGTTCCACTTACGGTGGTACTGGAGACACACTGGGTGTTCCACTTATGATGGTACTGGAGACACACTGGGTGTTCCACTTATGATGGTACTGGAGACACACTGGGTGTTCCACTTATGATGGTACTGGAGACACACTGGGTGTTCCACTTATGATGGTACTGGAGACACGCTGGGTGTTCCACTTATGATGGTACTGGAGACACACTGGGTGTTCCACTTACGGTGGTACTGGAGACACACTGGGTGTTCCACTTATGGTGGTACTGGAGACACACTGGGTGTTCCACTTATGATGGTACTGGAGACACACTGGGTGTTCCACTTATGATGGTACTGGAGACACACTGGGTGTTCCACTTACGGTGGTGCTGAAGACACACTGGGTGTTCCACTTACGGTGGTACTGGAGACACACTGGGTGTTCCACTTACGGTGGTGCTGAAGACACACTGGGTGTTCCACTTACGGTGGTACTGGAGACACACAGGGTGTTCCACTTACGGTGGTACTGGAGACACACTGGGTGTTCCACTTACGGTGGTACTGGAGACACGCTGGGTGTTCCACTTACGGTGGTGCTGAAGACACACTGGGTGTTCCACTTATGGTGGTACTGAAGAAACATTAGGTGTTCCACTTATGGTGGTACTGAAGACACACTGGGTGTTCCACTTACGGTTGCACTGAAGACACACTGGGTGTTCCACTTACGGTGGTGCTGAAGACAATCTGCGTGTTCCACTTATGGTGGTACTGTAGAAACACTAGATGTTCCACTTATGGTGGTACTGGAGAAACACTAGGTGTTCCACTTATGGTGGTACTAGAGAAACTCTAGGTGTTCCACTTATGGTGGTACTGGAGAAACACTAGGTGTTCCACTTATGGTGGTACTGGAGAAACACTAGGTGTTCCACTTATGGTCGTACTGGAAAAACACTAGGTGCTCCACTTCTGGTGGTACTGGAGAAACACTAGGTGTTCCACTTATAGTGGTACTGAAGACATCCTGGGTGTTCCACTTATGGTGGTACTGGAGAAACTCTAGGTGTTCCAATTATGGTGGTACTGGAGAAACACTAGGTGTTCCACTTATGGTGGTACTGGAGAAACATTAGGTGTTCCACTTATGGTGGTACTGGAGAAACACTAGGTGTTCCACTTATGGTGGTACTGGAGAAACACTAGGTGTTCCACTTATGGTGGTACTGGAGAAACACTAGGTGTTCCACTTATGGTGGTACTGAAGACATCCTGGGTGTTCCACTTATGGTGGTACAAGAGAAACTCTAGGTGCTCCACTTATGGTGGTACTGGAGAAACACTAGGCGTTCCACTTATGGTGGTACTGGAGAAACACTAGGTATTCCACTTATGGTGGTGCTGGAGAAACACTAGGTGTTCCACTTACGGTTGCACTGAAGACACACTGGGTGTTCCACTTACGGTGGTGCTGAAGACAATCTGCGTGTTCCACTTATGGTGGTACTGTAGAAACACTAGATGTTCCACTTATGGTGGTACTGGAGAAACACTAGGTGTTCCACTTATGGTGGTACTAGAGAAACTCTAGGTGTTCCACTTATGGTGGTACTGGAGAAACACTAGGTGTTCCACTTATGGTGGTACTGGAGAAACACTAGGTGTTCCACTTATGGTCGTACTGGAAAAACACTAGGTGCTCCACTTCTGGTGGTACTGGAGAAACACTAGGTGTTCCACTTATGGTGGTACTGGAGACATCCTGGGTGTTCCACTTATGGTGGTACTGGAGAAACACTAGGTACTGGAGAAACACTAGGTATTCCACTTATGGTGGTGCTGGAGAAACACTAGGTGTTCCACTTACGGTGGTACTGGAGAAACACTAGGTGTTCCACTTATGGTGGTTCTGGAGAAACACTAGGTGTTCCACTTATGGTGGTACTGGAGAAACACAAGGTGTTCCACTTATGGTGGTACTCGAGAAACACTAGGTGTTCCACTTATGGTGGTACTGGAGAAACACTAGGTGTTCCACTTATGGTGGTACTGGAGAAACACTAGGTGTTCCACTTATAGTGGTACTGGAGAAACACTAGGTGTTCCACTTATGGTGGTACTGGAGAAACACTAGGTGTTCCACTTATGGTGGTACTGGTGAAACACTAGATGTTCCACTTATGGTGGTACTGGAGAAACACTAGGTGTTCCACTTATGGTGGTACTGGAGAAACACTAGGTGTTCCACTTATGGTGGTACTGGGGAAACACTAGATGTTCCACTTATGGTGGTACTGGAGAAACACTAGGTGTTCCACTTATGGTGGTACTGGAGAAGCACTAGGTGTTCCACTTATGGTGGTACTGGAGAAACACTAGGTGTTCGTCTTATTCTTTTCTTCTTGTGAGTTTTCATTTATGTGTGTGTGTACTCACCTAGTTGTGGTTGCAAGGGTCGATTCACAGCTCCTGGCCCCGTCTCTTCATTGGTCGCTACTAGGTTACTCTTCCTGCTCCGTGAGCTTCATCATACCCCTTCTGAAAGTTATTCATGGATCCTGCCTCCACTACATCACTTCCCAGACTATTCCACTTCCTGACAACTCTATTACTGAAGATATACTTCCTAACATCCCTGTGATTCATCTGAGTCTTCAACTTCCAAATGTGTCCCCTTGTTGCTGTGTTTCATCTCTGGAACATCCTATCTCTGTCCACCTTGTCAATTCCTCTCAGTATTTTATATGTCATTATCATATCCCCCCTATCTCTCCTGTCCTCCAGTATCGTCAGGTCGATTTCCTTTAACCTCTCCTCGTAGAACATGCCCCTAAGCTCCGGGAATAGTCTTGATGTAAACCTTTGCACTTTCTCTAATTACCGTACGTGCTTGTCTCGGTGTGGGTTCCAAACTGGTGCTGTATACTCCAATGTGGACCTGACATACACAGTGTACAGGGTCCTGAACGATTCGTTACTGAGATGTCGGAATGCTGTTCTTAGGTTTGCCAGGCGCCCATATGCTGCAGCAGTTATTTAGTTGATGTGTGCCTCAGGAGATGTGCCTGGTGTTATACTCACCCCAAGATCCTTTTCCATGAGTGAGGTTTGTAGTCTCTGGCCCCCTAGACTGTACTCCGTCTACGGTATTTGCCCTTTCTCAATCTTCATATCTTTGCACTTGGTGGGGTTGAACTCCAGGAGCCAGTTTCTGGACCAGGCCTGCAGCCTGTCCAAATCCCATCGTAGCTCTGCCTGGGCCTCGTCTAACTGAATTCTTCTCATCAACTTCACATCATCTGCAAACAGGGACACTTCTTGAAAAAAATCTTTTTGGGTTAGTTTTCGAATCCCTGGCAACTTCAATTTCGTAGTCCCCTTTTAGTTTTTCTAATCCACTTTTTAACGTCCCTCTTAATGTCAATATATTGATTCATAGGATGACCCTCATCTCTTTTGATGCGCCTTTAAATTCCTTTCTTCTGCCCTAAAAGATATTTGAGCCTATTATTCATCCATTTTGGGTCATTTATATTCGCTTTAATTTGTTTATAAGGAATAAATGTACTTTGGGCAGCATGTATAGTGTTTATAAAGCTGTCATATTGATAGCTCTCTTCGTTACCCCAGTCAACAGATGTAATCTGCTAAGCGAAAATCTTGGACCATTACTGAGTTATCCCTACTATCAAACTTCCATTCAATGCTAAACGTAACTGATTTGTTATCGCTTGCACCAAGTTCCTCTGAAATTTCTAAATTATTAACAAGAATTTCCTTATTTGCCAGAACCAAGTCAAGGAGGTTATTTCCCCTTGTAGGTTCCTGTAACAAACTGCTTTAAAAAAAATACTGAACTACCTCTAAGAAGTCGTTAGACTCTAAATTTCCAGTCAAGGAATTCCATTCAATATGACTGAAGTTACAGTCCCCAAGAATTACTACGTTATCGTTTCATGTGGCTCTAACAATTTCTCCCACAGTAGTCTTTCTTGGTCTCTATCCAGGTTTGGGGGACGGTATGTCATGCCTGAAATCAATTTTTCGTGCCCCTCTGAAAATTCTACCCAGACTCCTTATGTGTTTCAGATTTTATACAGGTTTTTATGCAACAATTTAAAGGATCTCGGACACAGAGTGCCACCTCCCCCTTTCCGATACTTATTTTTTTTTATTAACACACTGGCCGATTCCCACCAAGGCAGGGTGGCCCGAAAAAGAAACACTTTCACCATCATTCACTCCATCACTGTCTTGCCAGAAGGGTGCTTTACACTACAGTTTTTAAACTGCAACATTAACACCCCTCCTTCAGAGTGCAGGCACTGTACTTCCCATCTCCAGGACTCAAGTCCGGCCTGCCGGTTTCCCTGAATCCCTTCATAAATGTTACTTTGTTCACACTCCAACAGCACGTCAAGTATTAAAAACCATTTGTCTCCATTCACTCCTATCGATACTTATGTCTACTTGAAATAATTTAAAGCCCTGTATGTGATATTCAGCAGGCATGTCCCGATTTTGCATATTAAACCACATCTCAGTTATGGCAAAAACATTAATGTTACCCGCACTTGCAGTTAATCTCAATTCGGCCATCTTATTTCTCGCACTACGACTGTTAATATGTGTTTAGAAAACCTCCCTTTTCTATTTTCTTCATGCTGATTTCTGTTCCTCCACTCTCCCTGTTACTGTCCTTGTCACCTAGTGCCACTGACTTTCCAGGATTGATAAATAACTCTACCTCATTCTGCCTGTAATTGGTTTCCCTAAAACTCACACTATTGCTACACTGAGAATTCATTGATTATACACAAAAACCCATACCACTATTTCTAGTTTAAAGACCTAACAGCTCCTTCCACTGCACTGGCCAGGGGCCTCCCACCCCAAACCTAGATAAGTGGACCCCAAGCCTGGCATACATGTCATTTCTGCCATAGAAAATGTCCCTGGCTGGACAGTGTTTGTCCAGCCAGCAACCGACACCAACTGCCCTGGACAACCATTCATTTCCAACTCCTTTCCTGGTCAAAATGCCATATATTACAAGGTTCCCACCTTTCTTCCTAATTATCTCTATTGCTGTCCTATAACTGCTAATGAGGTCTTCACTACGTCTGCCAACACCGTTGCTCCCTCACTGAGGCAGATAATAGGATTGCTCCCATTACCTTCCATGATGGTGTCTAGACGGCTAACAATATCCTCCATCCCAGCCCCAGGAAAACATACCCTCTTCCTTCTCTTCCTATCTCTAGACAAATAGCCCTATCCATAAATTTAACCTGACTGTCCCCAACTATAATGATGTTTGTACGGTCACTGGTGGAGTTCGTCGTGATGTTCTCAATGGTCTTTGTTGGGATGACCTTCATTGGAATGGTCTTCATTGGGGTTTCAAGCGATGTCGACTCACCCTCATCTGCCAATGCTTCCTTGATGCTCGTTGTTACGTTCCCAGTAGACAACCTACATTCGTCGGGTAGCACAGAAAATGTTCGAAATTTCCACAGTAGAATTCTCGCTCTTCATTGTTTCTGCCACTCCATCAGTCTTCTTGATCCTCAGCTTCGTTCCATGTTGCCCGGCCAATGTCCAGGTTCCCATCCTGACCTGTGGACTTACAACAGGAGGATTACTACGATTCCTCTTGGTGTCCTATGTCATTCGCCGTATCTCGAGCTTAGTTCCTCCTTAAGCTACTGGTAAAGTTGTTCAATGGAGGACATCTTGGTTCAGATTCACAGACAGTACACTAGACACGTCCTCACCTAAATTTGAAAATACCCAAGGATTCGGATCCAGTAACCCTACTAGACAGACTGTTCCACTCATCAACTACCCTATTTCCAAACCAATACTCTCCTATATCCTTTCTAAATCTAAACCCATCTTCCACTTATACACTTCGATCATGTCTCCCCTCATTCTTCGTCTTACGAGTGAATGTAATTTAAGGGACCTCAAACTTTCTTCATTCGGAAGATTTCTAATGCTATGTATTAATTTTGTCATGTACTTCCATGAACTCCTATGTACTCCTATGTAGTTCTATGTATTCCATGTACTTCTATATATTACTATATATTCCTGTATACTATTATGCATTCCCAAGTACTTCCAGGTACTCCTATGTACTCCCATATATTCCCATGTACTCTTATGTATTCCCATGTACTCCCAAATATTCCCATGTAGTGTCATATATTCCCATGTACTTCTATGTACTCCCATATATTCTCACGTACTCTCATGTATTCCCATGTACTTCCATGAACTCCTACGTAGTCCCATATGTTCCCGTTTACTCTTATGTACTCCCTGTAATATTACAATTATGTACTCCCTGTAATATTACAATTATGTACTCCCTGTAATATTACAATTATGTACTCCCTGTAATATTACAATTATGTACTCCCTGTAATATTACAATTATGTACTCCCTGTAATATTACAATTATGTACTCCCTGTAATATTACAATTATGTACTCCCTGTAATATTACAATTATGTACTCCCTGCAATATTACAATTATGTACTCCCTGTAATATTACAATTATGTACTCCCTGTAATATTACAATTATGTACTCCCTGTAATATTACAATTATGTACTCCCTGTAATATTACAATTATGTACTCCCTGCAATATTACAATTATGTACTCCCTGTAATATTACAATTATGTACTCCCTGTAATATTACAATTATGTACTCCCTGTAATATTACAATTATGTACTCCCTGTAATATTACAATTATGTACTCCCTGTAATGTTACAATTTCATATTAACCTCTCGTTGTGACTTAAGAAGCTTTAGAACTGGAATAATTTAGGGACAATAATAATTTGGAGATAGATGAAAAGATAGATAGATAAGTAAAAAGATATATATATAGATATATATATATATAGATATATATATATATATATATATATATATATATATATAGAGAGAGAGAGAGAGAGAGAGAGAGAGAGAGAGAGAGAGAGAGAGAGAGAGAGAGAGAGACAGACAGAGACAGACAGAGACAGACAGAGACAGACAGACAGAGACAGACAGAGACAGACAGAGACAGACAGACAGAGAGAGACAGACAGAGAGAGAGAGACAGACAGAGAGAGACAGAGGGAGGAGGGTGAGGGAGCCAGATATATAGAATGAAGAATGTAGTGCTGCTACATACACATGTCGGTCAGGGCTATAGAATATAACTTACCATGTGTAACGACAGGGGAGAGGGAGGGAGGGAGGGAGGGAGGGAGGGACGGACGGACGGACGGACGGACGGACGGACGGAAGGAGGGAGGGAGGGAGGGAGGGAGGGTGGGACGGAAGGAGGGAGGGAGGGACGGAAGGAGGGAAGAATGTGGTAAGGAAGGAGGGAGGAATGTGGTAAGGAAGGAGGGAGGAATGTGGTAAGGAAGGAAGGAAGGAAGGGAAGGAGAGAGGGAAGACGGGAAAGAAGAAAAAAATCATGGTACTTATAAACTAAATAATGTAGATCTATAAAGAACAAAATGGCACAATACCATGACTGGTATTGTGCCATTTTGGTCTTGAATATTGATCTAAATCAAACTAAACGTGAAAAAGACTTAGAAGTTGTGTGGTGCGCCAAGTACGTTACAATTTATTCGGCGTTCATTACTGACTGCCACACTGGCAGGCAGTTTAGTGCAGTCTGATAAGACAGTTTAGAGCAGTTTGATAAGTACAACAGTTAGGTATCTTCCAAAACGTTTCGCCTACACAGTAGGCTTCTTCAGTCGAGTACAGAAGAGTGAGCAGAAGCACTAAAGATGTAAAGACGATGTCATCAGTCCATCACCCGTGCAGACGTAGTTTTGAGGTGGTCAGTCCCTCAGCTTGGAGAAGAATTTTGTTCCATACTCTGGAACATTTATTTTTAGCTTGTGATGTATAAGTATGTGTAAATTGCCATCTCCTGTTTCTGTGTGTAAACAGACATCTGCTTCAACTGAGGGATCGGTATCCATCAGCATTTATCCAAGGCTTACAGTGTCTTGTCTGCCGAATAAAAGCCTAGCTTATACATAAACACACATGCACATACGCACATAAACACAACATGGAGAGCCAAGATGATGGATGTGGTACTGGAAAACCTCATGCATCAACATGTTAGAGACACAACCAGAGAGAGAGGTGAGGATGATCCAGCAAGACTGGACCTTGTATTCACCTTTTCACCTTGAGTAGTTCGGACATCGAGGATATCATGTATGAAAGGCCGCTACGAGCTAGTGATCATGTAGTTCTGTGCTTTGACTACATAGCTGAGCTTCAGGTGAAGAGAGTGGCAGAAATAGGATGGGAAAACCAAACTACAAAAGGGGGGACTACTCAGGCATGAGGAACTTCCTGCAAGACATTCAGTGGGAGAGGGAACTGACAGGAAAACCAGTACAAGAAATGATGGACTATGTGACAACAAAATGCAAGGAGGCAGAGGAGAGGTTTGTTCCCAAGGGAAACAGAAATAATGGGAAGAACAGAGCGAGTCCTTGGTTCACCCAAAGGTGTAGGGAGGCAAAAACTAGGTGTACTAGAGAATGGAAAAGGTACAGAAGACAAAGAACACAGGAGAATAAAGAGATTAGCCGAAGAGTCAGAAACGAATATGCACAGATAAGAAGGGAGGCTCAGCGACAATACGAAAATTACATAGCATCGAAAGTCAAGTCTGACCCGAAGCTGTTGTATAGCCACATCAGGAGGAAAACAACAGTCAAGGACCAGATAATCAGACTGAGGAAGGGTGATGGGGAGTTCACAAGAAACGACCGAGAAGTATGTGAGGAGCTCAACACGAGATTTAAAGTATTTACAGTGGAAACTGGTAGGACGCCAGGAAATCAGAACAGGCGGGTACACCAACAAGTGCTGGATGAGATACACATAACCGAGGAGGAGGTGAAGAAGCTGCTGTGTGAACCTGACACCTCAAAGGCGGTGGGACCAGACATCTCTCCGTCGGTCCTTAGAGAGGGAGCAGAGATGCTGTGTGTGCCATTAACAAAGATTTTCAACATATCCATTGAAACTGGGCAACTCACTGAGGTATGGAAGATGGCAAATGTAGTCCCAATTTTTAAAAAAGGAGACAGACATGAGGTATTAAACTACAGACCTTTGTCACTAACGTGTATGGTATGCAAAGTCATGGAGAAGATTATCAGGAGGAGAGTGGTGGAGCACCTGGAAAGAAACAAGTGTATAATCACCAACCAGCACGGTTTCAGGGAAGGAAAATCCTGTGTCACAAACCTACTGGAGTTTTATGACAAGGTGACAGTAGTAAGACAAGAGAGAGAGGGGTGGATAGACTGCATTTTCTTGGATTGCAAGAAGGCCTTCGACACAGTTCCTCACAAGAGGTCACTGCAAAAGCTAGAGGATCAGGCACACATAACAGGAAAGGCACTGCAATGGATCAGAGAATTACCTGACGGGGAGGCAACGAGTCATGGTACGTGACGAGGTGTCAGAGTGGGCGCCTGTGACAAGCAGGGTTCCAAAGGGATCAGTCCTAGGACCTGTGCTGTTTTTGGTATATGTGAACAACATAATGGAAGGGATAGACTCAGAAGTGTCCTTGTTTGCAGATGATGTAAAGTTAATGAGAAGAATCAAATCAGTTGAGGATCAGGCAGGACTACAAAGAGACCTGGACAGGCTACAAGCCTGGTCCAGCAACTGGCTCCTTGAGTTTAATCCTGCCAAATGCAAAGTCATGAAGATTGGGGAAGGGCAAAGAAGACTGCAGACACAGTATAGTCTAGGTGGCCAAAGACTGCAAACCTCACTCAAGGAAAAAGATCTGGGGGTGAGTATAACACCGAGCACATCTCCTGAGGTGCACATCAATCAGATAACTGCTGCAGCGAATGGGCGGCTGGCAAACCTAAGGATAGCATTCCAATACCTCAATAAGGAATCGTTCAAGACCCTGTACAAAATTTACGTCAGGCCCATACTGGAGTATGCAGCACCGGTTTGGAATCCTCACCTGGTCAAGCACGTCAAGAAATTAGAGAAAGTGCAAAGGTTTGCAACAAGACTAGTCCCAGAGCTAGGGGGATTGTCCTACGAAGAAAGGTTGGTCAGTATGCTGAGGTCAGTGGTTGCCTGTGGTCATACCTGTCCTAAGCTCTGGGAATTAGTGTGGAATGTTACCAAGCACCATGCCTTGTTGTAGTGTTTCAGAATCTCAGGTTAGAGTGTTGAAGAAGGAGGTTCTACTTCTTCAGGAGGAAAATAGGAGGCTGAAGCTTCGCCTAGATGAGTTTGGGAGTGAGTGTGAGAAGGATTTAGCTGGTAAGGAGGAAATGGTCAGAAGCAGTGATAGTGGCAGCTGCTTTAAGTGGCAAGTGGTTCACAGTTCAGGAAGAAGGAAGATAAGGAGGGTTAACAGAGAAGATGCTAAGGTAGGAAATTGATTCTCTGTTCTCCAGGACAAGTGCACTTCAGTGGTTAGTGAGGTTGAAGGTACCACTGATTCCCCTGCTAATCAAGGTAAGAATATTTTAATAGTAGGAGATTTTCAGGTAAGATATATGGACCGTGCTTTTTGTAACAGAGACAGAAAGGTCAGACAGAGGGTGTGCCTTCCTGGAGCTGGTGTTGGTGACATAGCAGGTTGGATAATATTATGTCAGGTAATGGGAACAAGCCCATTATCTGTCTTAGTGCTGGGGGTAATGACATTGGGAAGGGCAGGAGAGAGGAGCTGCTGGATAAGTACAGGTCAGCCATACAAGTAGTTAGGTCTAAGGGAGGGATCCCAGTCATATGTAGCATCTTGCCTAGAAAGGGAGTGGGCAATGAATGGATGTCTAGGGCAACTGGTATAAATTGCTGGCTAGACAGGTACCGCAAGGAACTTGCAATCCCATTCATTGCTAACTGGGACCTGTTCTTTGGCAAACGTGATATGTATGCAAGGGATGGGGTTCATCTCTCTGGGGATGGAGTGGTTGCATTAGCCAATTCGATTGAGAAGGTAACTGATGACTTGTCTAGGAATTTAAACTGACAGATTATAGAGGCATGGGGGTTTGTGGGAAACAATCAGGCTGCAGTATTAGGATTAAAAACAGCAGTTATTACCGGGATACCCCAGGGATATGTTTAAAAGACAATATTCAAAATAAAGTTGCTAGTAATGGCAAATCAACCGATCAACAAACAAAGAGAGATAACAGAGGGCAATGAGTGACTAGCTCCCTTAAGGTTTACTATACAAATAGCAGGAATCTAAGAAATAAGACAGATGAGCTAAGATTACTTGCAAGTGCAGGTAATATAGATATTGGTATAGCAGAGACCTGGTTCAACCTGAAAGATACAGAAATGCCTTCTGAATGCAACATACAGGGATATAAACTATTCCACACTGATAGGGTCAACAGGAAGGGTGATAGAGTGGCGATGTATGTCAGACAAAATTTAAATTGTTGTCTTAGACATAATATAAGATTAGAAACATCAAACACAGAATCTGGCTACAGTTTCTCGAGGGTCGTGACAAATTAATTTTGGGTGTGATTTATAGGCCCCCAAACCTTGATAGGGAGTGCAGTAAGCTGTTATGGGACGAAACTCATAAGACATCTAGATATGAAAATGTTGTGATAATGGGAGATTTTAACTTTAGACAAATTGATTGGAACAATATGAAAGGAAATCTTGAGTCTAGTGACTTTCTTGATAAGGTTCATGATTGCTTTTTAGAAAAGGTTGTGACAGAACCAACTAGAGGAAACAATCTGCTTGACTTGGTTCTTGCCAACAAAGAGTCACTAATTTATAGGTTAATGATGAGCTTGGGGAAAGTGATCACAAATCACTTAGTTTCAATATATCATGGAATTACCCAAATAACTGCAATCAAATCTCTGTCCCAGACTTTCGCTTGGCCGACTTCATGGGATTGAAAAATTACCTGGGTGGGCTTGGGATGTCCTGACTATGGGTTAGGTAGGTGATCTTGGTTGCCAATATGACGTTTTTCAGAGCATAGTTCTAGCTGCCCAGACAACTTTTGTTCCAAGTAGGGAAATTAGATCTAACAAAAATGTTCCCAAATGGATGAACAATAGATTAAAACATCTCATTGGTCAAAAGAGAGGCATATATAGGTGTATCAGAAGAGGGGATGGGCAGTTAAGAAATCAATATATTCAATTAAAGAGAAAAATAAAGAAACGAATAAGAAAAGCAAAAAGGGATTATGAGGCTAAGGTCGTAAAGAATTCAAAGACTAACCCAAAAGGGTTCTTTCAGGTATACAGAAGTAAGATTAGGGACAAGATTGGCCCACTTAGGAGTAACTTTGGTCAGATCACTGACAGTAATAAGGATATGTGTGAAATTCTCAATACCTATTTCCCCTCAGTTTTCACCCAGGAAAATACTAGCGATATTCCTGAAATAATAAATTATGTAGAACAGGACGATAATAAACTATGCACGATTGTGGTAACTAGTGACATGGTCCTCAGACAAATAGAGAAACTAAAACCTAACAAATCCCCAGGCCCTGATGAACTGTTTGCAAAGGTGTTAAAGGAATGTAAAGAGGAACTTAGCATACCTTTGGCTAATCTTTTTAACATATCGCTACAAACTGGCATAGTGCCTGATAAATGAAAAATGGCAAATGTAATACCTATTTACAAGGCAGGTGACAGGTCCTTGGCTTCGAACTATAGACCAATAAGCCTTACCTCCATAGTGGTAAAATTTATGGAATCAATAATTGCCGAAGCAATTCGTAGCCATCTTGATAGGCACAGATTGATTAATGAATCTCAACACTGTTTCACAAAGAGGCGTTCCTGTCTTACGAATTTACTAACATTTTTCACTAAGGTGTTTGAGGAGGTAGATCATGGTAATGAATATGATATTGTGTATACGGACTTCAATAAGGCTTTCGATAGAGTTACACATCAGAGGCTATTGAGGAAACTTAAGGCACACGGAATAGGAGGAGAAATTTTTTCCTGGGTAGAGTCATGGCTGACAAATAGGCAGCAGACAGTTTGCATAAATGGGGAGAAATCAGAATGGGGGCACGTCACAAGCGGTGTTCCTCAGGGGTCAGGGTTGGGCCCATTGTTGTTCACAATTTACATAAACGACATAGATGAGGGAATAAACAACGACATAAGCAAATTTGCTGATGACACCAAAATAGGCCGTCCAATTCATTCTAATGAGGACACTAGAGCACTCCAGGATGATCTGAATAGACTGACACAGTGGTCGGAGAAGTGGCAGATGCAGTTTAATATAGACAAATGCAAAGTTCTAAATGTTGAACAGGAAAATAACCAACCACATATAAACTAAATAATGTAGATCTTAATACTACTGATTGCGAAAAGGATTTAGGAGTTCTGGTTAGCAGTAATCTAAAACCAAGACAACAGTGCATTAGTGTTCGCAATAAAACTAACAGAATTCTTGGCTTCATATCTAGAAGTATAAATAATAGAAGTCCTCAGGTTGTTCTTCAACTCTATATATCCTTGGTTAGGCCTCATTTAGACTATGCTGCTCAGTTCTGGTCACCGTATTACAGAATGGATATAAATGCACTGGAAAACGTGTAGACGAGGATGACAAAGTTGATCCCAAGTATCAGAAATCTTCCTTATGAGGATAGACTGAGGGCCCTGAATCTGCACTCTCTCGAAAGGCGTAGAATTAGGGAGGATATGATCGAGGTGTATAAATGGAAAACAGGAATAAATAAAGGGGATGTAAATAGCGTGCTGAAAATTTCCAGCCAAGACAGGACTCGCAGCAATGGTTTCAAGTTGGAAAAATTCAGATTCAGGAAAGATATAGGAAAACACTGGTTTGGTAGTAGAGTTGTGGTTGAGTGGAATAAACTCCTGAGTACAGTTATTGAGGTTAAAACGTTGTGTAGTTTTAAAAATAGGTTAAATACATTAGTGGGTGTGAGTTGGACCGGACTAGCTTGTGCTGCTGGGTCTGGTGCCGTGCTCCTTCCTTGAGTGTAGGTGACCAGTCTGGGCGGGTCATTGGGCTAATCCGGGGGGGGGGGGGGCATGGACCAGCTCCACATGGGTCAGTAGGCCTGTTGCAGTGTTCGTTCTTTCTTATGTTCTTATGTTCTTAAGGGAAATCGGCCTGACGACACTGGAGGACAGAAGCGTCAGGGGAGACATGATAACGACATATAAAATACTGTGCAGAATAGACAACGAGGACAAAGACGGGATGTTCCAGAGATGGGACACAGAAACAAGAGGTCGCAATTGGAAGTTGAAGACTCAGATGAATCAAAGGGATCAAACCATACCACGGGCGGGATTGAACCCGCGGTCAGAGAGTCTCAAAACTCCAGACTGTCGCGTTAGCCACTGGACCAGCTAGCCACAATAAGATTCGTCCAACTAGATGTATTTCTACACCATAGGAAGGTTAGCATAGGCACCACTGTGACCACAAATGCAAGTTTTTACAGACGAATCTCCAGCTACCGTGGCCGTGACGAACTCTAGCTCAAGTCCCCTCAATGCCATCAACATGAATGACGAAATCGTAATGACACGTTTGCAAACAATGTCATTACGATTTCGTGAGTCGAATCAAAGGGATGTTAGGAAGTATTTCTTCAGTCACAGAGTAGTCCGGCCGTGGAACAGCCTAGAAAGTGACGTAGTGGAGGCGGGAACCATACATAGTTTTAAGACGAGGTTTGATAAAGCTCATGGAGCAGGGAGAGAGAGGACCTAGTAGCAATCAGTGAAGAGGCGGGGCCAGGAGCTATGACTCGACCCCTGCAGCCACAAATAGGTGAGTACACACACACACACACACACACACACACACACACACACACACACACACACACACACACACACACCAGAGCCACACACACCAGAGCCACACACTAAAGCCAGACTATAAAAGAGGGGACTACAAAGGTTTAAGGAACTTCCTGCGGGAGGTTCAGTGGGCCAGAGAGCTGGGAGGAAAGTCAGTAAACGAAATGATGGAATATGTAACAACAAAGTGCAAGAAGGCAGAGGAAATGTTTGTTCCCAAGGGCAACAGAAATAATGGGAAGACCAGAACGAGCCCCTGATTTACCCGACGGTGTAGGGAGGCAAAAACTATGTGCAATAGAGAATGGAAAAAGTACAGAAGGCAAAGAACACATGAAAATAGGGTGATTAGTCGCAGATCCACGACTACGGTGCTCTTCGCACCTACTCCTAGGTTGAGGGACTGATTACCTCATCTTCTGTACATAGTTCTACTATCTTCAAGTTATGTCCTGGAATTTGTATTGATAAAGCCACTGGATGGCGAAACGTCTACAATAAAGGTACCCAGATGTTGCACTTGTGTCTTATTTTCATCAAGACCTTCGCATTAGTTTTTCGTTCTAATGTGTGGTTAGAATTTGTTTTATACTCGGATCTAGCTTTTATTTACTCAAGCTTTCCAAAACGGAATAGTTGATATTTATCCTCATTGAACTTCGATATTGTTTTCTGCGGCCCAGTGGAAGACTTGGTTTATATACACTTTGAGATTTACAGTGTCCTCAATGGATGACACTCATGCAAATTTTGGTGTCGTCAGTAAAGAAAGACACAATTTGCATCTCTGTCAGATATGAGGATGAAGAAAAGGACGGGAACGAGTGCTGTACTGTAGGGAACAGAGTGCTCCACTGTGGCAGCCTGTTTTAATCTGTTTACTATTTCTCTTTGTGTTCTATTGATTACGATAGAACCAGTTATTTTGTTATAACTCATTTTGTGTGCTATTACACCATGAACGCACTTGTCAAAGGCTTTTGTAAAGCCTGTGTATACTACATCTGCATTCTGTTTGTCTTCCAGTGAATCCAAGACGATGTCACAGTGGTCCAGCAGTTGTGTGAGGCAGGAGCGACTCTCCAGGAGAGAACCCACAGTAATGGATTCAAATTAGACAAGTTTAGATTTAGAAAGGATGTAGGAAAGTATTGGTTTGGAAATAGGGCAGTTGATGAGTGGAACAGTCTACCTAGTTGGGTTATTGAGGCTAAAACCTTGGGTAGTTTCAAATATAGGTTAGATAAATACATGAGTGAGGGGGGTTGGATTTGAGTGGGACTAGCATATGAGAGAGGATAGAGTTATCAGAGCTTATTTCTTGGATGGCATTGAAAATTGGGCTAGGCAAATGTTTTGTTAGTGGGATGGATTGTAAAGGACCTGCCTAGTATGGGCCAACAGGCCTGCTGCAGTGTTCCTCCTTTATGTTCTTAGGTTCTTATGTTCTTATGAATATGCACAGGTAAGGAGGGAGGCCCAGCGACAGTATGAAAATAACATAGCATCGAAAGTCATGTCTGACCCGAAACTGTTATATAGCCACATCAGGAGGAAGACAACAGTCAAAGACCAGGTGATCAGGCTGAGGACAGAAGGAGAACTCACAAGAAACGATCACGAGGTATGTGAGGAGCTAAACAGGAGATTTAAGGAAGTTTTTACAGTAGAGACAGGAAGGGCTCTGGGAAGACAGCAAAGAGGGTAACATCAACAGGGAATATACCAACAAGTGTTGGATGACATACGAACAACGGAGGAGGAGGTGCAGAAGCTGCTAAGTGACCTTGATACCTCAAAAGCGATGGGACCGGACATCTCCCCGTGGGTCCTTAGAGAAGAAGCAGAGACGCTGTGCCAGCCACAAACCACAATATTCAATACATCCATTGAAACTGGGAAACTATCTGAGATATGGAAGACGGAAAATGTAGTCCCCATTTTTAGGAAAGGAGACAGAAACGAGGCACTAAACTACAGACCAATGTCTCTGACGTGTATAGTATGCAAAGTCATGGAGAAGATTATCAGGAGGAGAGTGGTGGAGCACCTGGAACGGAACAAGATTATAAATGACAACCAGCATGCATTCACGGAAGGCAAATCCTGTGTCATAAACCTTCTGGAGTTTTATGACAAGGTAACAGAAGTAAGACACGAGAGAGAGGGGTGGGTGGATTGCATTTTCCTGGACTGCAGGAAGGCCTTCGACAAGATTCCTCACAAGAGATTAGTGCAGAAGCTAGAGGATCAGGCGCGTATAACAAGGCGGGCACTGCAATGGATCAGAGAATACCTGACAGGGAGGCAACAACGAGTCATGGTACGCGAAGAGGTATCACAGTGGGCGCCTGTGACGAGCGGGGTCCCACAGGGGTCAGTTCTAGGACCAGTGCTATTTTTGATATATGTGAAAAACATGATGGAAGGGATAGAATCTGAAGTGTCCCTGTTCGCAGATGATGTGAAGTTGATGAGAAGAATTAAATCAGATGAGGATCAGGCAGGACTACAAAGAGACCTGGACAGACTGGACAGGTGGTACAGAAACTGGCTTCTCGAATTCAACCCTGCCAAATGCAAAGTCATGAAGATTGGGGAAGATCAAAGAAGACCGCAGACAGAGTATAGGCCAGGTGGACAAAGACTGCAAACCTCACTCAAGGAGAAAGATCTTAGGGTGACTATAACACCGAGCACGTCACCGGAGGCACACATCAACCAGATAACTGCTGCAGCATATGGGCGCCTGGCAAAAATGAGAACAGCGTTCCGATACCTTAATAAGGAATCGTTCAAGACTGTACACTGTGTACGTCAGGCCCATACTGGAGTATGCAGCACCATTTGGAACCCACACCTCGTCAAGCGCGTCAAGAAGTTGGAGAAAGTATATAGGTTTGCAACAAGGTTAGTTCCAGAGCTCAGGGAAATGTCCTACGATGAAAGGTTGAGGGAAGTAGGACTGACGACACTGGATGACAGAAGGGTCAGAAAAGACATGATAACGACATACAAGATACTGGGTGGAATAGATAAGGTGGACAGAGACAGGATGTTCCAGACAGGGGACACAGAAACAAGGGGTCACAATTGGAAGCTGAAGATTCAGACAAGTCACAGGAATGTTAGAAAGTATTGCTTCAATCTTAGAGTCGTCAGGAAGTGGAATAGTCTAGCAAGTGAAGTAGTGGAGGCAGGAACCATACATAGCTTTAAGACGAGGTAGAGAGAGAGGACCTAGTAGCGATCAGTGAAGAGCCGGGGCCAGGAGCTGAGTCTCGACCCCTGCAACCACAATTAGGTGAGTACACACACACACACACACACACACACACACACACACACACACACACACACACACACACACACACACATTTCCTTACAAAAACTATTTCCTCTGAGCTCTTTTGTAAATCCTTTTGTTATTACCTATTGTTCTCACTGTAACTCTCACTGTAACCATCACTAACAACGTGACTGTCACTGTTACCATCACTAACAAGGTGACTGTCACTGTAACCATCACTAACAAGGTGACTGTCTCTGTAACCATCACTAACAAGGTGACTGTCTCTGTAACCATCACTAACAAGGTGACTGTCACTGTAACCATCACTAACAAGGTGACTGTCACTGTAACCATCACTAACAAGGTGACTGTCACTGTAACCATCACTAACAAGGTGACTGTCACTGTAACCATCACTAACAAGGTGAATGTCACTGTAACCATCACTAACAAGGTGACTGTCACTGTAACCATCACTAACAAGGTGACTGTCACTGTAACCATCACTAACAAGGTGACTGTCACTGTAACCATCACTAACAAGGTGACTGTCACTGTTACCATCACTAACAAGGCGACTGTCACTGTAACCATCACTAACAAGGGGACTGTCACTGTAACCATCACTAACAAGGCGACTGTCACTGTTACCATCACTAACAAGGTGACTGCCACTGTAACCATCACTAACAAGGTGACTCTCACTGTAACCATCGCTAACAAGGTGACTGTCACTGTAACCATCACTAATAAGGTGACTGTCGCTGTAACCATCACTAACAAGGTGACTGTCACTGTAACCATCACTAACAAGGTGACTGTCTCTGTAACCATCACTAACAACGTGACTGTCACTGTTACCATCACTAACAAGGTGACTCTCACTGTAACCATCACTAACCAGGTGACTGTCACTGTAACCATCACTAACAACGTGACTGTCACTGTTACCATCACTAAGAAGGTGACTCTCACTGTAACCATAACTAACAAGGTGACTGTCACTGTAACCATCACTAACAAGCTGTCACTGTGACCATCGCTAACAAGGTGACTGTCACTGTAACCATAACTAACAAGGTGACTCTCACTGTAACCATTATTAACAAGCTGTCACTGTGACCATTGCTAACAAGGTGACTGTCACTGTAATCATCACTAACAAGGTGACTGTCACTGTAACAATAACTAACAAGGTGACTGTCTCTGTAACCATCACTAACAAGGTGACTGTCACTGTAACCATCACTAACAAGATGACTGTCACTGTAACCATCACTAACAAGCTGACTGTCACTGTAACCATCACTAACAAGGTGACTGTCTCTGTAACCATCACTAACAAGGTGACTGTCACTGTAACCATCACTAACAAGCTGACTGTCACTGTAACCATCACTAACAAGGTGACTGTCACTGTAACCATCACTAACAAGCTGTCACTGTGGCCATCGCTAACAAGGTGATTGTCACTGTAACCATAACAAGGTGACTGTCTCTGTAACCATCACTAACAAGGCGACTGTCACTGCAACCATCACTAACAAGATGACTGTCACTGTAACCATCACTAACAAGGTGACTGTCACTGTTATCATCACTAACAAGGTAACTGTCACTGTAACCATCACTAACAAGGTGACTGTCACTGTAACCATCACTAACAAGGTGACTGTCACTGTGATCACTAACAAGGTGACTGTCACTGTAACAATCACTAACAAGATGACTGTCACTGTAACCATCAATAACAAGGTGACTGTCACTGTTACCATCACTAACAAGGTGACTGTCTCTGTAACCATCACTAACAAGCTGTCACTGTGACCATCGCTAACAAGGTGACTGTCACTGTAACCATAACTAACAAGCTGACTGTCTCTGTAACCATCACTAACAAGGCGACTGTCACTGTAACCATCACTAACAAGATGACTGTCACTGTAACCATCACTAACAAGGTGATTGTCACTGTTACCATCACTAACAAGGTGACTGTCACTGTAACCATCACTAACAAGGTGACTGTCACTGTAACCATCACTAACAAGATGACTGTCACTGTAACCATCACTAACAAGGTGACTGTCACTGTTACCATCACTAACAAGGTGACTGTCTCTGTAACCATCACTAACAAGGTGACTGTCACTGCAACCATCACTAACAAGATGACTGTCACTGTAACCATCACTAACAAGGTGACTGTCACTGTAACCATCACTAACAAGATGACTGTCACTGTTACCATCACTAACAAGGTGACTGTCTCTGTAACCATCACTAACAAGGTGACTGTCACTGCAACCATCACTAACAAGATAACTGTCACTGTAACCATCACTAACAAGGTGACTCACTGTAACCATCACTAACAAGGTGACTGTCACTGTAACCATCACTAACAAGGTGATTGTCTCTGTAACCATCACTAACAAGGTGATTGTCTCTGTAACCATCACTAACAAGGTGACTGTCTCTGTAACCATCACTAACAAGGTGACTGTCTCTGTAACCATCACTAACAAGGTGACTGTCTCTGTAACCATCACTAACAAGGTGACTGTCTCTGTAACAATCACTAACAAGGTGACTGTCACTGTAACCATCACTAACAAGGTGACTGTCTCTGTAACCATCACTAACAAGGTGATTGTCTCTGTAACCATCACTAACAAGGTGACTGTCTCTGTAACCATCACTAACAAGGTGACTGTCACTGTTACCATCACTAACAAGGTGACTGTCACTGTAGCCATCACTAACAAGGTGACTGTCACTGTAACCATCACTAACAAGGTGACTGTCACTGTAAGCATCACTAACAAGGTGACTGTCACTGTAAGCATCACTAACAAGGTGACTGTCTCTGTAACCATCACTAACAGGTGACTGTCACTGTAACCAGCTGTAACAAACAACATGGTTGGCAGTTACCCAGATACCAGAAGATATGTATACAACAGTGAAAGCTAAGGATGTGTGTACACTGTACAGCTAAGTAAACAGAGGATGTGTGTACACTGTACAACTACGAAACCTGAAGTTTTGTGTACAACTATGAAAGCAAAGTATGTGTGTGTACAAATAAGTTAACAGAACATTTATGTACACTGTACAACTATGAAAACTTAGGATGTGAGTACACTGTACAACTATGAAAGCCGAGGAAGTGTGTACAACTAAGTAAACAAGATGTGTGTACACTGTACAACTATGAAAGCACAGGATGTGAGTACAACTAAGTAAACAGAGGAGCCATGGACTGGCCAGGAAGTGTTTCTTACATTCAAAGTAGGTAGGTTCAAGAGTAGGTACGTCAGAACCTTGCAGGTAGTTTCAAGAGTAGGTACGTCAGAACCTTGTCAGCCACCGCAGTAACACCACTCCAGTGGTCAGTCACCGCAGTAACACCACTCCAGTGGTCAGTCACCGCAGTAACACCACTCCAGTGGTCAGCCACCGCAGTAACACCACTCCAGTGGTCAGTCATAGTGTTCAACACTCAGCAAGACCACAGATCATACATACAGGAGAAGTTCAACATGGCCAAGACCTCAACTCTCACTACAGTTATAAAAGTCACGCCCACCTCCGCCCCCACCCACTACGCCCACCTCAGCCCCCACTCATCACGCCCACCTTGTGATGCAGTTCACTATGTTTGTGAGGTCTCTAAGGGACACCTAATTTAACCTAATTAAATGGTCACACCTTGCCTTGGCAAATAGCTCTCAGACACGCTTTTCGGCATAAGTCTGAGGTCTTTTGTTCTAGACGGCGTCAGATCTCGGCGTCAGGTCAAAACACATGGTGCACACCCCATTGTGGGGGGTGCTTTGAGGACCATATAAGATCAAGAAACAGTGGAGCAAGAGATTCGGGCAGAGCTCTGGCCTGTGTGCAGAGCTCCCAGCAGCAGAGAGTAGAGTGGAGCTGCTGCGTATGGCAGAGCTCTGATTCTGGCAGAGCCCTGGGCGCTGGAGAGTCTCTGGAGGAGGGACTGTTGGAGACACTGGTTGGAGCAGTACTTGGCTGTAGGCCTTGGGACCTTTGGCTTAGTTCCTGTGGTGAACTGTCCTCTGAACTATATTTTAAGTGATATTCTGTTTCATCAGTTGACTGTATTCCCTGTCTCACTACTTATATGAACAATCACCATTTATCTAAACTCCTGTTCCCAAATATATTATTGTACAAGGACTTAATAATAAACTGTGTTTGAGTGGAATAGTAATATTCACTGTCCCCGTTATTTATTCTTTTATTCATTATTTTATTTCAAGTAGTGAGAGAGTGAGTAGTGTGGTGGTAATGAGAGGTGATGGTCCAGCAGTGTGGTGGTAATGAGAGGTGATGGTCCAGCAGTGTGGTGGTAATGAGAGGTGATGGTCCAGTAGTGTGGTGGTAATGAGAGGTGATGGTCCAGCAGTGTGGTGGTAATGAGAGGTGATGGTCCAGCAGTGTGGTGGTAATGAGAGGTGATGGTCCAGCAGTGTGGCGGTAATGAGAGGTGATGGTCCAGTAGTGTGGCGGTAATGAGAGGTGATGGTCCAGCAGTGTGGTGGTAATGAGAGGTGATGGTCCAGTAGTGTGGTGGTAATGAGAGGTGATGGTCCAGTAGTGTGGTGGTAATGAGAGGTGATGGTCCAGCAGTGTGGTGGTAATGAGAGGTGATGGTCCAGTAGTGTGGTGGTAATGAGAGGTGATGGTCCAGTAGTGTGGTGGTAATGAGAGGTGATGGTCCAGTAGTGTGGTGGTAATGAGAGGTGATGGTCCAGCAGTGTGGCGGTAATGAGAGGTGATGGTCCAGCAGTGTGGTGGTAATGAGAGGTGATGGTCCAGCAGTGTGGTGGTAATGAGAGGTGATGGTCCAGCAGTGTGGCGGTAATGAGAGGTGATGGTCCAGCAGTGTGGTGGTAATGAGAGGTGATGGTCCAGTAGTGTGGTGGTAATGAGAGGTGATGGTCCAGTAGTGTGGTGGTAATGAGAGGTGATGGTCCAGTAGTGTGGTGGTAATGAGAGGTGATGGTCCAGTAGTGTGGTGGTAATGAGAGGTGATGGTCCAGCAGTGTGGTGGTAATGAGAGGTGATGGTCCAGCAGTGTGGTGGTAATGAGAGGTGATGGTCCAGCAGTGTGGTGGTAATGAGAGGTGATGGTCCAGTAGTGTGGTGGTAATGAGAGGTGATGGTCCAGTAGTGTGGTGGTAATGAGAGGTGATGGTCCAGCAGTGTGGCGGTAATGAGAGGTGATGGTCCAGCAGTGTGGTGGTAATGAGAGGTGATGGTCCAGCAGTGTGGTGGTAATGAGAGGTGATGGTCCAGCAGTGTGGCGGTAATGAGAGGTGATGGTCCAGCAGTGTGGTGGTAATGAGAGGTGATGGTCCAGTAGTGTGGTGGTAATGAGAGGTGATGGTCCAGTAGTGTGGTGGTAATGAGAGGTGATGGTCCAGTAGTGTGGTGGTAATGAGAGGTGATGGTCCAGTAGTGTGGTGGTAATGAGAGGTGATGGTCCAGCAGTGTGGTGGTAATGAGAGGTGATGGTCCAGCAGTGTGGTGGTAATGAGAGGTGATGGTCCAGTAGTGTGGTGGTAATGAGAGGTGATGGTCCAGCAGTGTGGTGGTAATGAGAGGTGATGGTCCAGTAGTGTGGTGGTAATGAGAGGTGATGGTCCAGTAGTGTGGTGGTAATGAGAGGTGATGGTCCAGTAGTGTGGTGGTAATGAGAGGTGATGGTCCAGCAGTGTGGTGGTAATGAGAGGTGATGGTCCAGTAGTGTGGTGGTAATGAGAGGTGATGGTCCAGCAGTGTGGTGGTAATGAGAGGTGATGGTCCAGCAGTGTGGTGGTAATGAGAGGTGATGGTCCAGCAGTGTGGTGGTAATGAGAGGTGATGGTCCAGCAGTGTGGTGGTAATGAGAGGTGATGGTCCAGTAGTGTGGTGGTAATGAGAGGTGATGGTCCAGCAGTGTGGTGGTAATGAGAGGTGATGGTCCAGCAGTGTGGTGGTAATGAGAGGTGATGGTCCAGCAGTGTGGTGGTAATGAGAGGTGATGGTCCAGCAGTGTGGTGGTAATGAGAGGTGATGGTCCAGTAGTGTGGTGGTAATGAGAGGTGATGGTCCAGCAGTGTGGTGGTAATGAGAGGTGATGGTCCAGCAGTGTGGTGGTAATGAGAGGTGATGGTCCAGCAGTGTGGTGGTAATGAGAGGTGATGGTCCAGTAGTGTGGTGGTAATGAGAGGTGATGGTCCAGTAGTGTGGTGGTAATGAGAGGTGATAGTCCAGCTGCAGTGACCTCACATTACCTCCGCTGCTAATCACTCAACTCATCTCTCCTGCCTACTCCCTCTGATTTCTCCCATATTCCCCAATTATCCACCCGTCCCATTACTCCCCTCCACATGACCACCTCCACCCCCACCCACCACGCCCACCTCTGCCCCCATCCACCACGCCCACCTCCGCCCCACTCAACACACCCACCTCCGCCCCCGCCCAACACACCCACCTCCACTCACCCACCCGGAGGATGGGTGGTAAGTTATACAAGTGTGGAACGAGCTGACTGGAAAGTGCCAGTTATGGGGAATGGGAAGAAACCAGGTGTAATCTAAAAAAGTGGAGGATAGCTCGCATTTCCCGGATCAAAAGCGCTTCACTCTTTTAAAGGCACTTGCCTTGATGGGAGTTTAAAGAACAAGTACGACAGGGCACAAAATGCCCAGCGTAGCACTGCTAGGTCAGTGAGGCACTGCTAGGTCAGACAGTGTGGCACTGCTAGGTCAGACAGTGTGGCACTGCTATGTCAGTGTGGCACTGCTAGGTCAGACAGTGAGGCACTGCTAGGTCAGACAGTGTGGCACTGCTAGGTCAGTGTGGCACTGCTAGGTCAGACAGTGAGGCACTGCTAGGTCAGTGTGGCACTGCTAGGTCAGTGTGGCACTGCTAGGTCAGACTGTGGCACTGCTAGGTCAGACAGTATGGCACTGCTAGATCAGTGTGGCACTGCTAGGTCAGACAGTATGGCACTGCTAGATGAGTGTGGCACTGATGACGACAAAGTGCAAGTGAAACACTTAGGTCACCACGTCACTCTCTGTTCAAAGAGCACCTAAGCACTCTACACTGAGAATACAAGTGAGTTTTTCAAGGCTGAGACAAAAAACTCCTGACATCTCCATAATTTTTTATATAACCCTAACACCACTTGACTTCTAAAACGGCAGTGATAGCATACACACACTGCCCCAGGCCCACACTCCTGGAAATCAATATTCCTAAAAATCTACAAGAAACCACTATCACGAACCTTCAATACTGTATAAATCTGGAGTCTGGAAACAGTAAAGAAATCACCAAAAAAACTACGGACCGATAACACTAATATCCCACATTATCAAAATTTTTGAGAGAGTTTTGAAAAATAAGACTGCCAACCACATGGAATCAAAACAATTGCACAACCCGGGGCAGCATGGGTTAAGAGCAGGTTGCTGTTGCTTCTCGCAACTACTGGACCACTACGACACGGTCTTGGATAAACTGGAAGACAAGCAAAATGCCAATGCAGTGTGTAGACTTTGCAAAAGTCTTTGACAAGTACCACCATGGTGTAAGAACACACATAATGCGTGGAAAAAGAATAACTGTGAAAGTGGGTAGGGCAAGTTCTCCGCACCAAGGCACTGCACTCGCCCCTATTCTCTGTCTCATATCTGATGATAACAGAGGTATAAATCATTGCACTGTATCATCCTTTGCAGACGATACTAGAATCAGTATGTGTGACATCCACTGAGACACAACAAATCTCCAAGCTGAGTCACTGACAACATCATAATGTTCAGTGATGGGAAGTTTCGGTTAATGACAACAAGTTTCATTTACTCCACTATGAAAAAATGCAGAAAATAAGGACTAGAATAGAGTAAAAAAAAATCTCGAATCACTCAACAGACCGAAAGACCAACGAGAGTGACTCAATTTCAATCTCAGTTTCAAGGATCACAATAGTGTCATTACCACAAGTTAAATTATAGCCTTCATAACTAGAACCAATGATGATACTCTTCATGTCACTTGTTCTATCTAGGCTATAATATTGCTATATTCTAGCAGCCTCGTTGATCTGAAGTGTACAAAGAACCTTCACTGCTCGTATAAATTCAGTCAAGCACCTAAATTATTCGGAAGGTTTGAAGTCCCTCGATCTGTAATGCTTCTTGGAACACAGGAGAGAAAGATACAACATAATTTACACCTGGAAAATTCTAGAAGAACTGATCCTAGATCTGCACAGAGAAATCACTCCCTTGAAAGCAAGAGGCTGGGAGGACGGTGCAAAATACTCCCAAAATTCAGGAAGTTTAAAGGGACCAAGACTTTTCAACACCCTACCCTCATACATAAGGGAAGTGACCAACAAATCAATGGTAGTCTTCAAGAAGGAACTGGATAAGTTTCTCAAGTTAGTTCCTGATCAGCAGATCATCAGTGTGGGAGAGTGGTACGGCGTGGAACAGTGTAGTACAGTTTCACAGTGTAGCAAAGTGTGGCACAGTGTAGCACATGGTAGCACAGTGTAGTACAGTTTCAGTGTAGTACAGTGTAGTACAGTTTCAGTGTAGCACAGTGTAGTACAGTGTAGCACAATGTAGTAAAGTTTCACAGTGTAGCACAGTGTGGCATAGTGTAGCAGTGAAGGACAGTGAGGCACAGTGTAACACAGGGTAGCATAATGTAGCAGTGTAGCACAGTTTACCTGGAGAGAGTTCCGGGGGTCAACGCCCCCGCGGCCCGGTCTGTGACTAGGCCTCATGGTGGATCAGAGCCTGATCAACTAGGCTGTTGCTGCTGGCTGCACGCAATCCAACGTACGAGCCACAGCCCGGCTGGTCAGGTACCAACCTTAGGTGCTTGTCCAGTGCCTGCTTGAAGACAGCCAGGGGTCTATTGGTAATCCCCATTATGTATGCTGGGAGGCAGTTGAACAGTCTCGGGCTCCTGACACTTATTGTGTTGTCTCTTATCGTGCTAGTGACACCCCTGCTTTTCATTGGGGGGATGTTGCATCGTCTGCCGAGTCTTTTGCTTTCGTTGTGAGTGATTTTCGTTTGCAAGTTCGGTACTAGTCCCTCTAGGATTTTCCAGGTGTATATTTATTTATTTTTTTTTATTTTATAATTTGTAGCATACATACAGAGGTACAAAAAAATACAGGTAAGAGCAGCATGCCAAAGCCACTTATATGCATAGCATTACGGGCTGGCTTAAAATTAACTTAAGATTAACTAAGCAATGATGTAATCAGTGATAAAACATTATTGTAAACAGATAACAATAAAGCACAAATGAGTATTACAAAGACAGGTCATATGGTTGCTTGCATTGTTGTACATTCAGTAGAATGGAGTATTCTGTTAGGTAGTGTATTTAAAAAATAACAAAGTTAGATTAGGTCTTAGGTTTAACATTTATGTGATATAATTGTGAGAAACATTTAAGATATACAATTTATAAGGTTCAGTTATTCAGTATTTATTTGGTTTTGGGTGAGTAAGTGAACTTTGAGAAGAGACTTGAATTTATAAACAGGTAGTGTTTCTTTTATATTTACAGGTAATGAATTCCAGATTTTAGGGCCTTTTATGTGCATTGAGTTTTTGCATAGTGTGAGATGGACACGAGGAACATCAAAGAGTGATCTGTGCCTTGTGTTATGGTCATGTGTTCTGTTGAGGTTGGCAAGGAGATGTATGAGGGGAGGGTTAATATCAGAGTTAAGTGTTCTATGTACGTAATAGGTGCAGTAATAAGTATGGATATTTTGTATGGTAAGTAGGTTTAGTGTTTTAAATATTGGTGGAGTGTGCTGCCTGTAGTGGGAATTTGTTATCATTCTGACTGCAGCCTTTTGTTGGATAATTAATGGTCTGAGATGGTTAATTGTTGTTAAGCCCCATGCACAAATTCCATAGGTGAGATAGGGGTAAATAAGAGAGTGATATAGGGCCAGGAGTGCTGACTGTGGAACATAGTACCGTATCTTCGATAGTATGCCTACGGTCTTGGAAATTTTCTTAGAAATTTGTTGTATATGTGTATGAAATTTGAGTCTATTATCAAGGTGGATTCCTAAGAATTTTCCCTCTGTTAGCTTTGTGATAGGTGATCCGTTTATCATTATGTTAAGAGGGACATCTGCAGCTCTGTTTCCAAACTGAATGAAGTATCTCTCCCGCCTGCGTTCCAGGGAGTACAGGTTCAGGAACTTCAACCGTTCTAAGTAATTTAGGTGTTTTATCGTACTTATGTGTGCCGTGAAGGTTCTCTGTACATTATCTAGGTCAGCAATTTCACCTGCCTTGAAAGGTGCTGTTAGTGTGCAGCAATATTCCAGCCTAGATAGAACAAGCGACCTGAAGACTGTCATCATGGGTTTGGCATCCATGGTTTTCAAGGTTCTCATTATCCATCCTGTCATTTTTCTAGAACAGTGTAGCACAATGTGACACAATGTGACACAGTGTGGCACAGTGTGGCACAGTGTAGCACAGTGTGGCACAGTGTGATACAGTGTGGCACAGTGTGATACAGTGTGGCACAGTGTAGTACAGTTTCACAGTTTAGCACAGTGTGGCACAGTGTGGAACAGTATAGCACAGTGTGGCACAGTGTGGCATAGTGTAGTACAGTTTCACAGTGGAGCACAGTGTGGCACAGTGTAGTGCAGTGTGGTACAGTGTAGCACAGTTTAGCACAGTGTGGCACAGTGTAGAACAGTATAGCACAGTGTGGCACAGTGTGGCACAGTTTGGCACAGTGTAGCACAGTTTGAAAGAGTGTAGCACAGTGGTATAGTGTAGCACCGTGTGGTACAGTGTAGCACAATGTGGCACAGTGTAGTACAATGAGGCACAGTGTAGCATAATGTGGCACAGTGTGGCACAGTGTAGCACAGTGTGATACAGTGGCACAGTGTGGCACAGTGTAGCACAGTGTGGTACAGTGTAGCACAGTGTAGCACAGTGTGGCACAGTGTAGCACAGTGTGGCACAGTGTAGCCAGTGTAGCACAGTGTGGTACAGTAGCAGTGTGGCACAGTTTAGCACAGTGTAGTACAGTGTGGCACAGTGTAGCACAGGGTGGCACAGTGTGGTACAGTGTAGCACAGTGTGGCACAGTGTAGTAGTGTGGCACATTGTGGCACACTGTAGTACAGTGTGGAACAGTGTGGCATAGTGTAGCACAGTGTGGCACAATGTAGCACACTGTGGCACAGTGTAGCCCAGTGTAGCACAGTGTGGCACAGTGTGGTACAGTGTAGCACAGTGGCACAGTGTGGCACAGTGTAGCACAGTGTGGAACAGTGTGGTATAGTGTAGCACAATGAAGCACAGTGTGGCACAGTGTAGCACAGTGTGGCACAGTGTCATACAGTAGCAGTGTGGCACAGTGTAGGACATTGTGGCACAGTGTAGGACATTGTGGCACAGTGTAACAGTGTGGCACAGTGTGGTACAGTGTAGCAGTCTGGCACAGTGTAGCACAGTGTGGCACAGTGTAACCAGTGTAGCACAGTGTGGCGCAATGTAGCACAGTGTGGTAAAGTAGCAGTGTGGCACAGTGTGGCACAGTTTGGCACAGTGTGGCAAAGTGTGGTACAGTGTAGCATATTGTAACACAGTGTAGCACAGTGTGGAACAGTGTGGCATAGTGTAGCACAGAGCGGCACAGTGCAGCAGTGTGGCACATTGTGACACAGTGTAGCACAGTGTGGCACAGTGTGGCACAGTGTAGCACAGTGTCAGAGTCCCAGAGTACTGTACTCACCTATTTCCTATTTGTACTGACCTATTTGTGGTTGCAGGGGTTGAGACATAGCTCCTTGGCCCGCCTCTTCACTAATCGCTACTAGGTCCTCTCTCGCCCTGCCCCCATGTGTCTGTATGTGTGTGTACTCACCTAATTGTGGTTGCGGGGGTCGAGACTCAGCTCCTGGCCCCGCCTCTTCACTGATTGCTACTAGGTCCTCTCCCTCTTTGCTTCCTGAGCGTTATCATAACTCTTCTTAGAATTCTGTATGGTTCCTGCCTCCACTACTTCACTTGCTAGGCTATTCCACTTCCTGACGACTCTATGACTGAAGAAATACTTCCTAACGTCGCTGTGACTCGTCTGAGTCTTCAGCTTCCAGTTGTGACCCCTTGTTCCTGTGTCCCCTCTCTGGAACATCCTATCTCTGTCCACCTTGTCTATTCCCCGCAGTATCTTGTATGTCGTTATCATGTCTCCCCTGACCCTTCTGTCCTCCAGTGTCGTCAGTCCGATTTCCCTCAACCTTTCCTCGTACGACATTCCCCTGAGCTCTGGGACTAGCCTTGTTGCAAACCTTTGTACTTTCTCTAACTTCTTGACGTGCTTGACCAGGTGTGGGTTCCAGACTGGTGCTGCATACTCCAGTATGGGCCTAACATACACAGTGTAGTGTCTTGAACGATTCCTTATTAAGGTATCGGAACGCTATTCTCAGGTTTGCCAGGCGGCCGTATGCTGTAGCAGTTATTTGGTTGATGTGTGCCTCCGGTGACGTGCTCGGTGTTATGGTCACCCCGAAGTCTTTCTCCCTGAGTGAGGTCTGTAGTCTTTGTCCACCTAGCCTATACTCTGTCTGCGGTCTTCTTTGCCCCTCCCCAATCTTCATGTCTTTGCATTTGGCAGGATTGAATTCGAGAAGCCAGTTTCTGGACCACATGTCCAGCCTGTCCAGGTCTCTTTGCAGTCCTGCCTCATCCTCATCCGATTTAATTCTTCTCATCAACTTCACATCATCTGCGAATAGGGACACTTCAGAGTCTATTCCTTCCATCATGTCGTTCGCATATATCAAAAATAGCACTGGTCCTATAACTGACCCCTGTGGGACCCCGCTCGTTACAGGCGCCCACTGTGATACCTCTTCACGTACCATGACTCGTTGCTGCCTCCCTGTCAGGTATTCCCTGATCCATTGCAGTGCCCTCCCTGTTACATGTGCCTGGTCCTCCAGCTTCTGCACTAATCTCTAGTGGGGAACTGCTTCAAAGGCCTTCCTGCAGTCTAGGAAAACGCAATCAACCCACCCCTCTCTCTCGTGTCTTACTTCTGTTACCTTGTCATAAAACTCCAGGAGGTTTGTGATACAAGATTTGCCTTCCATGAACCCATGCTGGTTTTCATTTATAATCTTGTTCCGTTCCAGGTGTTCGACCACTCTCCTCCTGATAATCTTCTCCATGACTTTGCACACAAAACATGTCAGAGACGCAGGTCTGTAGTTTAGCGCCTCGTTTCTGTTTCCTTTCTTAAATATGGGGACTACATTTGCTGTCTTCCATTTCACAGGTAGTTGCCCAGTTTCAAGGGATGTGTTGAAGATTGTGGTTAGAGGCACGCACAGCATCTCTGCTCCTTCTCTAAGGACCCATGGGGAGATGTCCGGTCCCATCGCCTTTGAGGTATCAAGGTCATTTAGCAGCTTCTTCACCTCCTCCTCGGTTGTTCGTATGTCATCCAACACTTGTTGGTATATTCCCTCTTGATGTTCCCTTCTGTGCTGTCTTCAAACAGCCCTTCCTGTCTCTACTTTAAAAAATTCCTTAAATCTCCTGTTTAGCTCCTCACATACCTCCTGATCATTTCTTGTGAGATCTCCCCCTTCTGCCCTTAATCTGATCACCTGGTCTTTGACTGTTGTCTTCCTCCTGATGTGGCTATACAACAGTTTCGGGTCAGTCTTGATTTTCGATGCTATGTCATTTTCATACTGTCGCTGGGCCTCCCTCCTTACCTGTGCGTACTCGTTCCTGGCTCTGCGACTGATCTCCCTATTTTCGTGTGTTCTCTGCCTTCTGTACTTTTTCCATTCTCTATTGCACTTTGTTTTTGCCTCCTTACACCGTCGGGTAAACCAGGGGCTCGTTCTGGTCTTCCCGTTGTTTCTGTTGCCCTTGGGAATAAACCTTTCCACTGCCTCCTTGCATTTTGTTGTTACATATTCCATCATTTCGTTTACTGGCTTTCCTGCCAGTTCTCTGTCCCACTGGACCTCCCGCAGGAAGTTCCTCAACAATATGTAGTCCCCTCTTTTAAAGTCAGGCTTTTCCCATTCAACTCCTGTTACTCTCTCCACTTGCAGCTCTACTATATATTCAAAGCACAGAACCACGTGGTCGCTAGCTCCTAGGGGACTCTCATACATGATGTCCTCAATGTCTGAACTGCCCAGGGTGAACACAAGGTCCAATCTTGCTGCTTCATCATCCCCTCTCGCTCTGGTAGTGTCCTTAACATGTTGGTACATGTGTGTGTGTGTGTGTGTGTGTGTGTGTGTGTGTGTGTGTGTGTGTGTGTGTGTGTGTGTGTGTACTCACCTAGTTGAGGCTGCAGGGTCGAGTCCAAGCTCCTGGCCCCGCCTCTTCACTGGTCGCTACTAGGTCACTCTCCCTGAACCGTGAGCTTTATCATACCTCTGCTTAAAGCTATGTATGGATCCTGCCTCCACTACATCCCTTCCCAAACTATTCCACTTCCTGACTACTCTGTGGCTGAAGAAATACTTCCTAACATCCCTGTGATTCATCTGTGTCTTCAACTTTCAACTGTGTGTGTGTGTGTGTGTGTGTGTGTGTGTGTGTGTGTGTGTGTGTGTGTGTGTGTGTGTGTGTGTGTGTGTGTGTGTGTGTGTGTGTGTGTGATGCTCTCACTTAAAGAAGTTGGCCAAAGAACAATTTCACGCACCTTGTTCTAAGGTGATGAGGCAGTAATTGCCTCGTTTAGTCGTTAATCAAGTAGTTAGTGGTAGACGTGTTGAGGCTGCTTTTCAGCTGTGTCAGTTGTCAGCTTTCAGGGGAAGTTGAAGCTCCTGGTGAGCTGTCAGCTTTCAGGTGCATGTTCAAGCTCCTAGTGAGCTGTGTCAGCTGTCAGCTTTCAGGTGCATGTTCAAGCTCCTAGTGAACTGTGTCATCTGTCAGCTTTCAGGTGCATATTGAAGCTCTTAGTGAGCTGTGTCAGCTGTCAGCTTTCAGTTGTATGTTGCAGCTCCTAGTGAGCTGTGTCATCTGTCAGCTTTCAGGTGCATATTGAAGCTCCTAGTGAGCTGTGTCGGCTGTCAGCTCTCAGAGTGGACGTATACATACATACACACACACACACACACACACACAGGGGCCAGGAGCTCGGACTCGACCCCCGCAACCTCAACTAGGTGAGTACATATATATATATATATATATATATATATATATATATATATATATATATATATATATATATATATATATATATATACATGTCGTGCCGAATATGTAAAACTGGTCAATTAACAAGAACTCATTTAAAATTAAGTCCTTTCTGAAATTTTCTCTTATACGTTTAAAGATATATTTTGTTCATTAATATTAATGTGAAAATTTTTAATTTTGCACCAAAAGAATCTTAGAAAACTTACCTAACCTTATAACAAGAACAATTTATTTTAGCCTAACCCAACTAAATATATTTTAGATTTGTTTACAATAATTTAATACTAAACAAACACAGTGAAATATATTTTTATCGTTAGGTTCAGAATGATTTTGGCGAAATTATTGCATACACAAATTTTCACTTGTCCTCTATGGCAAGATGAGCGTTGCTATTTAAGCCAAGATCGCAAGTTCTGCCTATTCGGCACGACATATATATATATATATATATATATATATATATATATATATATATATATATATATATATATATATATATATATATATATATACATATATATATATATATATATATATATATACATACATATATATATATATATATACATATATATATATATATATATATATATATATATATATATATATATATATATATATATATATATATATATATATATATATATATATATATGAATTTCGTCACCAAAGCAACTAGTCCACTATACGTGCCATGACAATGTTACGGAGGGTCGAGTACCCCACTGAATATAATCAAAGTTATAAAAGAGTTAATAAGATTACATATCTATAATGAAGGAACATGAACTCCGTTACATCAGCCAGTCACAATCACTGAGTGATCGATATTACTAAAAATCACAACATGACCTCACCCAGAACAACAGATCTTCAAATTTCAACATTTCAAGCGCACATAAATGTGTGAAGGGTAGTAATGCTTGTGAAAGTAGCTGCCCTAACTGAAGGTAAGGTTGCACAGAGATGCTGAGGTCCCTGTATTCACCAGTCTTGTTCAGCAGTCACTCCACACACATGTTTGGTTAAGACGTTCAATGTCCCTGCTCACCTAGCAGTAAAATAAGTACCTGGGGATTAGTCGACTGGTGTGGGTCGCATCCTGCGGACAAAACTGACCTAATTTGCCAGAAATGTTCAGCAGAACAAGTTCTGTATAGTAGTATATCATTGATGTCAGCTAGGACTGTACACCTTGTACATGTACTGGTAGGAATGAAGATATTTTATTATTATTATTATTATTATTATTATTATTATTTTTAAAAGTTCTGGACTGGAACTAAACTACCGCACATGCATAATGATAACAGTGGTACTCTCGAAAAATATAATTAACTATGCAAAAAAAAAAAAAAAAGCGTAACTTAGATGCAAATATTTCGAGATAAAGACAGCGAACACAGGAAAGACTGAACATATATCAAACCAAAATGATGATAAATAATAATAAAGTATATTAACATGAATAAAACACAGGAGTTGTATCAGAAGGTAAACAACGTCAACAAGAACAACACAACACCTGCAACATAACTTAGAACCAACAAGGTCATCATGAACAACACAACACCTGCAACATAACTTAGAACTAACAAGGTCATCATGAACAACACAACACCTGCAACATAACTTAGAACTAACAAGGTCATCATGAACAATACAACACCTGCACATAACTTAGAACTAACAAGGTCACCATGAACAATACAACACCTGCAACATAACTTAGAACTAACAAGGTCATCATGAACAATACAACACCTGCACATAACTTAGAACTAACAAGGTCACCATGAACAATACAACACCTGCACATAACCTAGAACTAACTAGGTCATCTTGAACAACACAACACCTGCACATAACTTAGAACTAACAAAGTCACCATGAACAATACAACACCTGCACATAACTTAGAACTAACAAGGTCACCATGAACAATACAACACCTGCACATAACCTAGAACTAACTAGGTCATCTTGAACAACACAACACCTGCACATAACTTAGAACTAACAAAGTCACCATGAACAATACAACACCTGCACATAACTTAGAACTAACAAAGTCACCATGAACAATACAACACCTGCACATAACTTAGAACTAACAAGGTCACCATGAACAATACAACACCTGCACATAACTTAGAACTAACAAGGTCACCATGAACAATACAACACCTGCACATAACTTAGAACTAACAAGGTCACCATGAACAATACAACACCTGCACATAACTTAGAACTAACAAGGTCACCATGAACAATACAACACCTGCACATAACTTAGAACTAACAAGGTCACCATGAACAATACAACACCTGCACATAACCTGCAACTAGCAAGATATATTATGAAGGCAGCAGCAGTATACCATGAAGGCAGCAGCAGTATATCATGAAGGCAGCAGTAGTATATCATGAAGGCAGCAGTAGTATACCATGAAGGCAGCAGCAGTATACCATGAAGGCAGCAGCAGTATATCATGAAGGCAGCAGCAGTATATCATGAAGGCAGCAGTAGTATACCATGAAGGCAGCAGTAGTATACCATGAAGGCAGCAGCAGTATATCATGAAGGCAGCAGTAGTATATCATGAAGGCAGCAGTAGTATACCATGAAGGCAGCAGCAGTATACCATGAAGGCAGCAGTAGTATACCATGAAGGCAGCAGTAGTATACCATGAAGGCAGCAGTAGTATACCATGAAGGCAGCAGCAGTATACCATGAAGGCAGCAGTAGTATACCATGAAGGCAGCAGCAGTATACCATGAAGGCAGCAGCAGTATATCATGAAGGCAGCAGTAGTATACCATGAAGGCAGCAGTAGTATACCATGAAGGCAGCAGCAGTATACCATGAAGGCAGCAGCAGTATATCATGAAGGCAGCAGTAGTATACCATGAAGGCAGCAGCAGTATATCATGAAGGCAGCAGCAGTATACCATGAAGGCAGCAGCAGTATACCATGAAGGCCGCAGCAGTATAACATGAAGGCAGCAGCAGTATATCATGAAGGCAGCAGCAGTATACCATGAAGGCAGCAGCAGTATATCATGAAGGCAGCAGTAGTATACCATGAAGGCAGCAGCAGTATATCATGAAGGCAGCAGCAGTATACCATGAAGGCAGCAGCAGTATACCATGAAGGCAGCAGCAGTATATCATGAAGGCAGCAGCAGTATACCATGAAGGCAGCAGCAGTATATCATGAAGGCAGCAGCAGTATACCATGAAGGCAGCAGCAGTATACCATGAAGGCAGCAGCAGTATACCATGAAGGCAGCAGTAGTATATTGTAAAGGCAGCAGCAGTATATTGTAAAGGCAGCAGCAGTATACCATGAAGGCAGCAGCAGTATACCATGAAGGCAGCAGTAGTATATCATGAAGGCAGCAGTAGTATACCATGAAGGCAGCAGCAGTATATCATGAAGGCAGCAGTAGTATACCATGAAGGCAGCAGCAGTATACCATGAAGGCAGCAGCAGTATACCATGAAGGCAACAGCAGTATATCATGAAGGCAGCAGCAGTATACCATGAAGGCAGCAGCAGTATACCATGAAGGCAGCAGCAGTATACCATGAAGGCAGCAGTAGTATATTGTAAAGGCAGCAGCAGTATATTGTAAAGGCAGCAGCAGTATATCATGAAGGCAGCAGCAGCATATTGTAAAGGCAGCAGCAGTATACCATGAAGGCAGCAGCAGTATATTGTAAAGGCAGCAGTAGTATATTGTAAAGGCAGCAGCAGTATATCATGAAGGCAGGAGCAGTATATTGTAAAGGCAGCAGCAGTATATTGTAAAGGCAGCAGCAGTATATCATGAAGGCAGCAGCAGTATATCATGAAGGCAGCAGCTGTATATCATGAAGGCAGCAGCAGTATATTGTAAAGGCAGCAGCGTGTATATCATGAAGGCAGCAGCAGTATATCATGAAGGCAGCAGCAGTATATCATGAAGGCAGCAGCAGCATATCATGAAGGCAGCAGCAGTATATCATGACGGCAGCAGCAGTATATCATGAAGGCAGCAGCAGTATATCATGAAGGCAGCAGCAGTATATCATGAAGGCAGCAGCAGTATATCATGACGGCAGCAGCAGTATATCATGAAGGCAGCAGCAGTATATCATGACGGCAGCAGCAGTATATCATGAAGGCAGCAGCAGTATATCATGAAGGCAGCAGCAGTATATCATGACGGCAGCAGCAGTATATCATGACGGCAGCAGCAGTATATCATGAAGGCAGCAGTAGTATACCATGAAGGCAGCAGCAGTATATCATGAAGGCAGCAGTAGTATACCATGAAGGCAGCAGCAGTATACCATGAAGGCAGCAGCAGTATATCATGAAGGCAGCAGCAGTATACCATGACGGTAGCAGCAGTATATCATGAAGGCAGCAGCAGTATACCATGAAGGCAGCAGCAGTATACCATGAAGGCAGCAGCAGTATACCATGAAGGCAGCAGCAGTATACAATGAAGGCAGCAGTAGTATACCATGAAGGCAGCAGCAGTATACCATGAAGGCAGCAGTAGTATACCATGAAGGTAGCAGCAGTATATCATGAAGGCAACAGCAGTATACAATGAAGGCAGCAGCAGTATACCATGAAGGCAGCAGCAGTATACCATGAAGGCAGCAGCAGTATACCATGAAGGCAGCAGCAGCAATGAAGGCAGCAGTATACCATGAAGGCAGCAGCAGTATACCATGAAGGCAGCAGCAGTATACCATGAAGGCAGCAGTAGTATACCATGAAGGCAGCAGCAGTATACCATGAAGGCAGCAGCAGTATACCATGAAGGCAGCAGCAGTATACCATGAAGGCAGCAGCAGTATACCATGAAGGCAGCAGCAGTATACCATGAAGGCAGCAGCAGTATACAATGAAGGCAGCAGTAGTATACAATGAAGGCAGCAGCAGTATACCATGAAGGCAGCAGCAGTATACCATGAAGGCAACAGCAGTATACAATGAAGGCAGCAGCAGTATACCATGAAGGCAGCAGCAGTATACCATGAAGGCAACAGAAGTATACAATGAAGGCAGCAGCAGTATACCATGAAGGCAGCAGCAGTATACCATGAAGGCAACAGCAGTATACAATGAAGGCAGCAGCAGTATACCATGAAGGCAACAGCAGTATACCATGAAGGCAGCAGTAGTATACCATGAAGGCAGCAGCAGTATACCATGAAGGCAGCAGTAGTATACCATGAAGGCAGCAGTAGTATACCATGAAGGCAGCAGTAGTATACCATGAAGGCAGCAGCAGTATACCATGAAGGCAGCAGCAGTATACCATGAAGGCAGCAGTAGTATACCATGACGCAGTATACAATAGCAGCAGTATACCATGAAGGCAGCAGCAGTATAACATGAAGGCAGCAGTAGTATACCATGAAGGCAGCAGCAGTATACCATGAAGGCAGCAGTATACCATGAAGGCAGCAGTAGTATACCATGAAGGCAGCAGTAGTATACCATGAAGGCAGCAGCAGTATACCATGAAGGCAGCAGCAGTATACCATGAAGGCAGCAGTAGTATACCATGACGGTAGCAGCAGTATATCATGAAGGCAGCAGCAGTATACCATGAAGGCAGCAGCAGTATACCATGAAGGCAGCAGCAGTATACCATGAAGGCAGCAGCAGTATACCATGAAGGCAGCAGCAGTATACCATGAAGGCAGCAGCAGTATACCATGAAGGCAGCAGCAGTATACCATGAAGGCAGCAGCAGTATATCATGAAGGCAGCAGTAGTATACCATGAAGGCAGCAGCAGTATACCATGAAGGCAGCAGCAGTATACCATGAAGGCAGCAGCAGTATACCATGAAGGCAGCAGCAGTATACCATGAAGGCAGCAGCAGTATACCATGAAGGCAGCAGCAGTATACCATGAAGGCAGCAGCAGTATACCAGTATACCATGAAGGCAGCAGCAGTATACCATGAAGGCAGCAGCAGTATACCATGAAGGCAGCAGCAGTATACCATGAAGGCAGCAGCAGTATACCATGAAGGCAGCAGCAGTATACCATGAAGGCAGCAGCAGTATACCATGAAGGCAGCAGTAGTATACCATAGTATACCATGAAGGCAGCAGCAGTATACCATGAAGGCAGCAGCAGTATACCATGAAGGCAGCAGCAGTATACCATGAAGGCAGCAGCAGTATACCATGAAGGCAGCAGCAGTATACCATGAAGGCAGCAGCAGTATACCATGAAGGCAGCAGCAGTATACCATGAAGGCAGCAGCAGTATACCATGAAGGCAGCAGCAGTATACCATGAAGTAGCATGAAGGCAGCAGTATACCATGAAGGCAGCAGTAGTATACCATGAAGGCAGCAGTAGTATACCATGAAGGCAGCAGTAGTATACCATGAAGGCAGCAGTAGTATACCATGAAGGCAGCAGCAGTATACCATGAAGGCAGCAGTAGTATACCATGAAGGCAGCAGCAGTATACCATGAAGGCAGCAGCAGTATACCATGAAGGCAGCAGCAGTATACCATGAAGGCAGCAGCAGTATACCATGAAGGCAGCAGCAGTATACCATGAAGGCAGCAGTAGTATACCATGAAGGCAGCAGTAGTATACCATGAAGGCAGCAGTAGTATACCATGAAGGCAGCAGCAGTATACCATGAAGGCAGCAGCAGTATACCATGAAGGCAGCAGCAGTATACCATGAAGGCAGCAGCAGTATACCATGAAGGCAGCAGCAGTATACCATGAAGGCAGCAGCAGTATACCATGAAGGCAGCAGTGATCACTGCCTTCAACACTATGTGCTTTACCGTGCACTTATTCAGGAATATACAGGTATATATAATATAATAACCAACGTAATATGTCAAAATATATTATTAATTAGAATACGATACCAGATATTTTAAGAAATTTTCCAAAATAGGTTTATAACAGATAAGCGAAATGTAGATAAAATCCAGATGTACTCGTGTTAACCTTGTGGGGCCTAGTTCCTAGGCCTACCGTGTATCCATATACTCTTGCACTACCACACACACGATGGATATAACCTGCACAAGAAACTTGTAATACCAAACTAAAGGTGCACTAAGACAAACATATATTCATACCATAAAAGATATATTGTTTTGAGGATAGAAAGGATGTAAATACAGTACCAGGATGAACCAGTGTAGATACAACCAGGATGAACCAGTGTAGATACAACCAGGATGAACCAGTGTAGATACAACCAGGATGAACCAGTGTAGATACAACCAGGATGAACCAGTGTAGAAACAACCAGGATGAACCAGTGTAGATACAACCAGGATGAACCAGTGTAGATACAACCAGGATGAACCAGTGTAGAAACAACCAGGATGAACCAGTGTAGAAACAACCAGGATGAACCAGTGTAGATACAACCAGGATGAACCAGTGTAGATACAACCAGGATGAACCAGTGTAGATACAACCAGGATGAACCAGTGTTGATACAACCAGGATGAACCAGTGTAGATACAACCAGGATGAACCAGTGTAGATACAACCAGGATGAACCAGTGTAGATACAACCAGGATGAACCAGTGTAGATACAACCAGGATGAACCAGTGTAGAAACAACCAGGATGAACCAGTGTAGATACAACCAGGATGAACCAGTGTAGATACAACCAGGATGAACCAGTGTAGAAACAACCAGGATGAACCAGTGTAGATACAACCAGGATGAACCAGTGTAGAAGCAACCAGGATGAACCAGTGTAGATACAACCAGGATGAACCAGTGTAGATACAGCCAGGATGAACCAGTGTAGATACAACCAGGATGAACCAGTGTAGATACAACCAGGATGAACCAGTGTAGAAACAACCAGGATGAACCAGTGTAGATACAACCAGGATGAACCAGTGTAGATACAACCAGGATGAACCAGTGTAGAAACAACCAGGATGAACCAGTGTAGATACAACCAGGATGAACCAGTGTAGATACAACCAGGATGAACCAGTGTAGATACAACCAGGATGAACCAGTGTAGATACAACCAGGATGAACCAGTGTAGAAACAACCAGGATGAACCAGTGTAGATACAACCAGGATGAACCAGTGTAGATACAACCAGGATGAACCAGTGTAGATACAACCAGGATGAACCAGTGTAGATACAACCAGGATGAACCAGTGTAGATACAACCAGGATGAACCAGTGTAGATACAACCAGGATGAACCAGTGTAGATGAACCAGTGTAGATACAACCAGGATGAACCAGTGTAGATACAACCAGGATGAACCAGTGTTGATACAACCAGGATGAACCAGTGTAGATACAACCAGGATGAACCAGTGTAGATACAACCAGGATGAACCAGTGTAGAAACAACCAGGATGAACCAGTGTAGATACAACCAGGATGAACCAGTGTTGATACAACCAGGATGAACCAGTGTAGATACAACCAGGATGAACCAGTGTAGATACAACCAGGATGAACCAGTGTAGATACAACCAGGACGAACCAGTGTATATACAACCAGCATGAACCAGTGTAGATACAACCAGGATGAACCAGTGTGGGGACTATCAGGATGAACCAGTGTAGATACAACCAGGATGAACCAGTGTAGATACAACCAGGATGAGCCAGAGTGGGTACTATTATGATGAACCAGTGCAGATATAACCAGGATGAACCAGTGCAGATACAACCAGGATGAACCAGTGCGGGTACTATCAGGATGAACCAGTGTAGGTACTACCAGGATGAACCACCCACAATAATCTCCCACACCACCACAATAATCTCCCACACCACCACAATAATCTCCCACACCACCCACAATAATCTCCCACACCACCCACAAAAGTGTCCCACACCACCCACAACAATCTCCCACACCAACCACAACAGTCTCCCACACCACCCACAACAGTCTCCCACACCAACCACAACAGTCTCCCACACCACCCACAACAGTCTCCCACACCAACCACAACAGTCTCCCACACCACCCTCAACAGTCTCCCACACCACCCACAACAGTCTCCCACACCATCCACAACAGTCTCCCACACCACCCACAACAGTCTCCCACACCACCCACAACAGTCTCCCACACCACCCACAACAGTCTTCCACACCACCCACAACAGTCTCCCACACCACCCACAACAGTCTCCCACACCACCCACAACAGTCTTCCACACCACCCACAACAGTCTCCTACACCACCCACAACAGTCTCCCACACCACCCACAACAGTCTCCCACACCACCACAACAGTCTTCCACACCACCCACAACAGTCTCCTACACCACCCACAACAGTCTTCCACACCACCCACAACAGTCTCCCACACCACCCACAAGTCTCCCACACCACCCACAACAGTCTTCCACACCACCCACAACAGTCTCCCACACCACCCACAACAGTCTCCCACACCACCCACAACAGTCCCCCACACCACCCACAACAGTCTCCCACACCACCCACAACAGTCTCCCACACCACCCACAACAGTCTTCCACACCACCCACAACAGTCTCCCACACCACCCACAACAGTCTCCCACACCACCCACAACAGTCTCCCACACCACCCACAACAGTCTCCCACACCACCCACAACAGTCTTCCACACCACCCACAACAGTCTCCTACACCACCCACAACAGTCTCCTACACCACCCACAACAGTCTCCCAAACCACCCACAACAGTCTCCCACACCACCCACAACAGTCTCCCACACCACCCACAACAGTCTTCCACACCACCCACAACAGTCTCCTACACCACCCACAACAGTCTCCCACACCACCCACAACAGTCTCCCACACCACCCACAACAGTCTCCCACACCACCCACAACAGTCTTCCAAACCACCCACAACAGTCTCCTACACCACCCACAACAGTCTCCCACACCACCCACAACAGTCTCCTACACCACCCACAACAGTCTCCCACACCACCCACAACAGTCTCCCACACCACCCACAACAGTCTCCCACACCACCCACAACAGTCTCCCACACCACCCACAACAGTCTCCCACACCACCCACAACAGTCTCCCACACCACCCACAACAGTCTCCTACACCACCCACAACAGTCTCCCACACCACCCACAACAGTCTCCTACACCACCCACAACAGTCTCCCACACCACCCACAACAGTCTCCCACACCACCCACAACAGTCTCCCACACCACCCACAACAGTCCCCCACACTGGTAACTACACACACGAGATATATTTGTCCTCACTAAGACACTATGGTGATACTAACGATACACCAGACTTCCTGTGTTGCTTCCGTGTCTGTTGTTGTTGCTGCTGTTGTTGTTGTTCCTACTGTTGTTGCTGTGTTGTTGCTGCTGTTGTTGATGTGTTGTTGCTGCTGCTGTTGCTGTGTTGTTGCTGCTGTTGTTGTTGTGTTGTTGCTGCTGTTGTTGATGTGTTGTTGCTGCTGTTGTTGCTGTGTTGTTGCTGTGTTGTTGCTGCTGTTGTTGATGTGTTGTTGCTGCTGTTGTGTTGTTGCTGCTGTTGTTGCTGTGTTGTTGCTGTGTTGTTGCTGTGTTGTTGCTGCTGTTGTTGATGTGTTGTTGCTGCTGTTGTTGCTATGTTGTTGCTATGTTGTTGCTGCTGTTGTTGCTATGTTGTTGCTATGTTGTTGCTATGTTGTTGCTGCTGTTGTTGCTGCTGTTGTTGATGTGTTGTTGCTGCTGTTGTTGCCGCTGTTGTTGCTGTGTTGTTGCTGTGTTGTTGCTGCTGTTGTTGATGCTGCTACTGTTGCTGTTGTTGATGCTGCTGTTGTTGCTGTGTTGTTGCTGTTGTTGTGTTGTTGCTGCTGTTGTTGATGCTGCTACTGTTGCTGTTGTTGATGCTGCTGTTGTTGCTATGTTGTTGCTGTGTTGTTGCTGCTGTTGTTGATGCTGCTACTGTTGCTGTTGTTGATGCTGCTGTTGTTGCTATGTTGTTGCTGTGGTGGTGTGTTGTTGCTGCTGTTGTTGATGTGTTGCTGCTGCTGTTGTTGATGTGTTGCTGCTGCTGTTGTTGATGTGTTGCTGCTGCTGTTGTTGCTGTGTTGTTGCTGCTGTTGTTGCTATGCTGTTGCTGTGTTGTTGCTGCTGTTGTTGTGTTGTTGCTGCTGTTGTTGATGCTGCTACTGTTGCTGTTGTTGATGCTGCTGTTGTTGCTATGTTGTTGCTGTGGTGTTGATGTGTTGTTGCTGCTGTTGTTGCTGTGTTGTTGCTGTGTTGTTGCTGTGTTGTTGCTGTGTTGTTGCTGCTGTTGTTGATGTGTTGCTGCTGCTGTTGTTGCTGTGTTGTTGCTGCTGTTGTTGCTGCTGTTGTTGCTGTGTTGTTGCTGCTGTTGTTGTTGTGTTGTTGCTGCTGTTGTTGTTGTGTTGTTGCTGCTGTTGTTGTGTTGTTGCTGCTGTTGTTGCTGTGTTGTTGCTGCTGTTGTTGCTGTGTTGTTGCTGCTGTTGTTGCTGTGTTGTTGCTGCTGTTGTTGCTGTGTTGTTGCTGCTGTTGTTGTTGTGTTGTTGCTGCTGTTGTTGTGTTGTTGCTGCTGTTGTTGTGTTGTTGCTGCTGTTGTTGCTGTGTTGTTGCTGCTGTTGTTGTTGTGTTGTTGCTGCTGTTGTTGTGTTGTTGCTGCTGTTGTTGTGTTGTTGCTGCTGTTGTTGCTGTGTTGTTGCTGCTGTTGTTGTGTTGTTGCTGCTGTTGTTGTGTTGTTGCTGCTGTTGTTGTGTTGTTGCTGCTGTTGTTGCTGTGTTGTTGCTGCTGTTGTTGATGTGTTGTTGCTGCTGTTGTTGTGTTGTTGCTGCTGTTGTTGATGTGTTGTTGCTGCTGTTGTTGATGTGTTGTTGCTGCTGTTGTTGTGTTGTTGCTGCTGTTGTTGTGTTGTTGCTGCTGTTGTTGTGTTGTTGCTGCTGTTGTTGTGTTGTTGCTGCTGTTGTTGTGTTGTTGCTGCTGTTGTTGTGTTGTTGCTGCTGTTGTTGTGTTGTTGCTGCTGTTGTTGTGTTGTTGCTGCTGTTGTTGTGTTGTTGCTGCTGTTGTTGCTGTGTTGTTGCTGCTGTTGTTGTGTTGTTGCTGCTGTTGTTGTGTTGTTGCTGCTGTTGTTGTGTTGTTGCTGCTGTTGTTGCTGTGTTGTTGCTGCTGTTGTTGATGTGTTGTTGCTGCTGTTGTTGCTGTGTTGTTGCTGCTGTTGTTGCTGCTTTTGCTGCTGTTGTTGCTGCTGTTGTTGCTGCTGTTGTTGTTGCTACTGTTGTTGCTGTGTTGTTGCTGCTGTTGTGTTGTTGCTGCTGTTGTTGCTGTGTTGTTGCTGCTGTTGTGTTGTTGCTGCTGTTGTTGCTGCTGTTGTTGCTGCTGTTGTTGTTGCTACTGTTGTTGATGTGTTGTTGCTGCTGTTGTGTTGTTGCTGCTGTTGTTGCTGTGTTGTTGCTGCTGTTGTGTTGTTGCTGCTGTTGTTGCTGTGTTGTTGCTGCTGTTGTTGCTGCTGTTGCTGCTGTTGTTGCTGCTGCTGCTGCTGCTGCAGCTGCTGCTGCTGCTGCTGCAGCTGCTGCTGCTGCTGCTGCAGCTGCTGCTGCTGCTGCTGCTGCTGCTGCTGCAGCTGCTGCTGCTGCTGCTGCTGCTGCTGCTGCTGCTGCAGCTGCTGCTGCTGCTGCTGCTGCTGCTGCTGCTGCTGCTGCAGCTGCTGCTGCTGCTGCTGCTGCTGCTGCTGCTGCTGCTGCTGCAGCTGCTGCTGCTGCTGCTGCAGCTGCTGCTGCTGCTGCTGCTGCTGCTGCTGCTGCTGCTGCAGCAGCTTCTGCTGCTGCTTCTCTCAACTGATAATGACTGCTTAAATGCTTGAACATACGCAGATAAACAATATTAAATAATAGAAAGAAGGGGAAAGAGAAACAAAGGGGAGGTGTGAGAGAGGGGAAGGGTGAGGAATAGAGAGAAGAGAAGGGGAGCAAGAAAGAGAGGAATGAAAGAGAGGAGTGAGAAAGAAGAGAGTAGGAAACAGAAATAAAGGCATTAAGTTCAGGGGTGTTACGGTAGACGGAACTTTGTGGTCTGGTTAGCCAGGAGGTGATAGTAGACCACCACTAGTGTGTGTGTGGTGTTAGTAGACCACTAGTGTGTGTGGTGGTAGTGGACCACCACTAGTGTGTGTGTGGTGTTAGTAGACCACTAGTGTGTGTGGTGGTAGTGGACCACCACTAGTGTGTGTGTGGTGTTAGTAGACCACTAGTGTGTGTGGTGGTAGTGGACCACCACTAGTGTGTGTGTGGTGTTAGTAGACCACTAGTGTGTGGTGGTAGTGGACCACCACTAGTGTGTGTGGTGTAAGTAGACCACTAGTGTGTGTGGTGGTAGTGGACCACCACTAGTGTGTGTGGTGTTAGTAGACCACTAGTGTGTGTGGTGGTAGTGGACCACCACTAGTGTGTGTGGTGTTAGTAGACCACTAGTGTGTGTGGTGGTAGTGGACCACCACTAGTGTGTGTGGTGTTAGTAGACCACTAGTGTGTGTGGTGTTAGTAGACCACTAGGGGGTTTGGTGGTCGTGGACCACCACTAGTGTGTGTGGTGTTAGTAGACCACTAGTGTGTGTGGTGGTAGTGGACCACCACTAGTGTGTGTGGTGTTAGTAGACCACTAGTGTGTGTGGTGGTAGTGAACCACCACTAGTGTGTGTGGTGGTAGTGAACCACCACTAGTGAGGGTGGTGGCAGTGGACCACCACTAGTGTGTGTGGTGTTAGTAGACCACTAGTGTGTGTGGTGGTAGTGGACCACCACTAGTGAGTGTGGTGTAAGTAGACCACTAGTGGTGTGGTGGTAGTGAACCACCACTAGTGTGTGTGGTGGTAGTGACCACCACTAGTGAGGGTGGTGGCAGTAGACCACCACTAGTGTGTGTGGTGTTAGTAGACCACTAGTGTGTGTGGTGGCAGTGGACCACCACTAGTGACCACTAGGTGTGGTGGCAGTGGACCACCACTAGTGTGTGTGGTGTTAGTGAGGGTGGTGGACCACCACAGTAGTGACCACCACTAGTGAGAGTGGTTGCAGTAGACCACCACTAGTGAGGGTGGTGGCAGAGGACCACCACTAGTGAGGGTGGTGGCAGTGGACCACCACTAGTGAGGGTGGTGGCAGTGGACCACCACTAGTGAGGGTGGTGGCAGTGGACCACCACTAGTGAGGGTGGTGGCAGTGGACCACCACTAGTGAGGGTGGTGGCAGTGGACCACCACTAGTGAGGGTGGTGGCAGTAGACCACCACTAGTGAGGGTGGTGGCAGTAGACCACCACTAGTGAGGGTGGTGGCAGTAGACCACCACTAGTGAGGGTATTGGCAGTAGACCACCACTAGTGAGGGTGGTGGCAGTGGACCACCACTAGTGAGGGTGGTGGCAGTGGACCACCACTAGTGAGGGTGGTGGCAGTAGACCACCACTAGTGAGGGTGGTGGCAGTAGACCACCACTAGTGAGGGTGGTGGCAGTGGACTACCACTAGTGAGGGTGGTGGCAGTGGACCACCACTAGTGAGGGTGGTGGCAGTAGACCACCACTAGTGAGGGTGGTGGCAGTGGACCACCACTAGTGAGGGTGGTGGCAGTAGACCACCACTAGTGAGGGTGGTGGCAGTAGACCACCACTAGTGAGGGTGGTGGCAGTAGACCACCACTAGTGAGGGTGGTGGCAGTGGACCACCTTTGGATATTACTTATTAAGCCGCACCTCCTCCTAATCTCTATGCTATGAATTCTCTACATAATATTCACACCACACATTGCTCTTACACACGACATCACTGCCTCTCGCCTCCTCCTCGCTGCAGCATTTTAAACTAATGCTTCACATCAATTATACTCTGGTACATTTCCTTTTTGCCTCCATAAATAAGGTTCTTCGTCTCCACGGAGGCCTCATATACCGCCCACCTTTTTCCCCCTCGTCAAATCTTTGGTTCCCCCGCATCTTTCATAGATCCGACTGCCGGCAAGTCCACTTCCAAATATATAAACACATTCACTTCTTCCACACTCCCTCCCTCCAATCTTTCATTACCTAAATTTTTGTTACCCTCATCACCTTGCCCTTTCCTATGTTCACTTTTAATTTACTTCTTTTGCATGCCCTCCAAAATTCGTCAAGCAATCTTTGCAACTTCTATTCAGAATATGCCATCAGCACCGTGTCATCGGTAAAAAGCAACTACAACTACTTCGACTTTGTATTTGATTCGTCGTCTTCTCATAACGTACCTCCTACAAATATGTTAAATATCCATGGTGACATAACACACCCCTGTCTAAGGCCAACTTTGTCTTAAGAAAGATCTCCTCTCTGCTACATACCCTAACCTGAGCCTCGTTATCCACATAAAAGCTCATTACTGCTTTAAGTAACCTACTTATATGCATCTGCAACATGTACCACACTGTTCCTCTATCTACCTTAACACATGATTTTTTTCTGATTCCATAAATGCAACGAAAAGTTTCTTACGTTCCTCTAAGTATTATCCAGTGTAAACACTTGGTCAGCACATTCCTTAGCTTCCTAAAACCTCCTTATTCATGTGCAGTCATTCCTACTCTTCGTCTTACTTTTTATTCTTTCAGTAATAACTTCCACACACACTGGCTTATTACCCACTTATTCTCTCTTTTATCCCCTTTTCCCTTATACAAAGGAACTATGCAGGCTCTCTGCCAATCCCTAGGTACCGTCCTCACTTTCATGCATGTACTGACCATTCCAAAACTATTTCCCCACCTGCTTTTAACATTTGTTTTGATCCCATCTTTCCCACTTGTTTTACTCTTTTCATTCTACCCACTGCCTCATGCATTTTTCCCAACACTCGCATCTGGCTCTTCCTCACTCCTACAATGCATGAAATCAATACCTCCCTCTCTTCATCAACATTTACAGCTCCTCAAAATATTTCCTCCATCTCGCCAATACTTCCACCTCAAAATCTAATAACGCCCTAGGCTTTCTAAATAAAGTGATATCATTCCAAAACCTTTGTTATTATCAGCACTCTCATTAGCTCTCCTTTTAAACTCCCTCACCACTCTTCTAATCTCCATATGCTCCGTCCTCTGTATATCACTTCTAATTTGTAAAAACAATTCATATACTAACTCTTTTTCCCTTAGCATTCTATTTACCTCATCATTCCACCAACTACTCTTCTTCCCTCCTGCACCCTCCGACATATATCCACAGACTTGTGATGCACACTCTAACACTGCATTTTTAAAACTACCCAATACCTCTTCGATATCTTCCTCATTACCTGTACTCTTTAGCTCATCTCCTCCTTTAATTTATAAACTTTCACTTCTTTCTTACTCAGAGTTGATATTCTCCTTGTACCGTATTTACCTCTTACTCCTCATTGTGGCTACCACTAAAAATGATCTAATGGTGCGGTATATCTGTTGCTCCTCTACAAACATGCACATCCAGAAGTCTGCCCATCAACCTTTTATATATTAATACAGTCTAACAAAGCGCTGTCATTATGCCCTACATTGTATTTCGCATATTTATCCTCTTTTTTCTTAAAATACGTATTACCAAACCTCTTTCTATACAAAATTCAATAAGAGGCCACCATTACCATTTACCCCTGGCACTGCAAACTTACCTACTACGCCCTGTATAACAGTTTCTACCACTTTAGCATTTAGGTCCGCCATAATAATTACTTTCTCATTTGGCTCAAAACTTCGTAAACACTTACTAAACATTACGTAAAATCTCTCTTCTCCACACTCCTCTCTTCCCCAGGTACATAAACACTTAATATAACCACCCTTTCGCATCCCTCTCTTATATTAATTACATCTGAATTTATGTATTTAATTATACCTGAATTTATGTATTTATGCTCAATAATAACCCACACGGAGACAGAAACTCATTTATATTCCCTCTTTTCTTTCCATAGATGATCATTTAACATGGCTAATTAATTTTTTATATAATTATTCCAATTATAAGAGCTACATATATAAGATTCTTTGCTGGAGAAAGCAATTATATATTACATAACTATGATAATATTAGAATACAGATAAATTGGACAGTAGTAGTTTTTCGTTCATCAGTAAACCTTTCTTAGTTTCTGTATAAAACTCTAGCAGACCTTGGTGGATAAGTCTGTTGCAGCAGGCTCTACGTCTCTCTAGTCTCAAGTCTCTAGTCTAGAGCAAATTCTCTGTTTCTCCTCTCAAGTGGATGGACGAGAGTAAATCTTCTTGCATCTTTGTTCTCAAGTTGAAAGTCGAGAGTAAACATCTCCCCGTCTCTAGTTTAACCTCTGGTCATAAGAGGCCAAGCTCTTTTGTGGATGAATGGTTCAGAGAACCGACATGTTGATAAATTAGACACATGTGCAACTCTTGGGTATCTTTATTGAGGAAACGTTTCGCCACACAGTGGCTTCATCAGTCCATACATAGGAGAAACTTGAAAAACAGGAGGAGAATGAGGTAATCAGTCCCTCAACCTTGAGTCGATGTGTTCAGTCCATCAATCTTGAGTAGAATACGGCAGATGAGCGGAGAAGCAGCTTATAAACCGTATGGCAGGAGAGGTGTAGCAGTCATAGGTAGTGTCACATTTGTTCAATGTGTTGAATACAATGGTACCATATGGTACAATATAGTACAATGGCACATAATACAATGGTACCATATGATACAATGGTACCACATGGTAGAATGGCACCATTTGGTACAATGGTACCATATGGTACAATGGTGCCATAGGGTGCAATGGTACCATAGGGTGCAATGGTACCATATGGTATCATATGATTCTATTGTACCATATGGTACCATTGCACCCTATGGTACCATTGCACCCTATGGCACCATTGTACCATATGGTACTATATGGTACCATTGTACCAAATGGTGCCATTCTACCATGTGGTACCATTGTATCATATGGTACCATTGTATTATGTGCCATTGTACTATATTGTACCATATGGTACCATTGTATTCAACACATTGAACAAATGTGACACTACCTATGACTGCTGCACCTCTCCTGCCATACGGTTTATAAGCTGCTTCTCCGCTCATCTGCCGTATTCTACTCAAGATTGATGGACTGAACACATCGACTCAAGGTTGAGGGACTGATTACCTCATTCTCCTCCTGTTTTTCAAGTTTCTCCTATGTATGGACTGATGAAGCCACTGTGTGGCGAAACGTTTCCTCAATAAAGATACCCAAGAGTTGCACATGTGTCTAATTTATCAGGCCAAGCTCTGCCTCTTACCCGTAACACTTAGCCAGTCACTGAAAAAGTGCTTATGGTGTCTCCTAGCCATTCACACAATATTCACATATGCCCTTTGTCTCATGATTCGACAATCGTCCTTCCAGGGCGGTGCCTCGAACAGTCAAGTGTTGTGAGTGGCTGCCTGAGGGGAAAGAGCCAAGTAACTTCAGCTCATCTTTACCACCTGAGGTCAAGGAGAATACAATATGACCTCAGCTGTCTATATATAAATAAGAATAGATGAATTAGACACTTGTACAACACTTGGGTATCGTTACTGAGGAAACGTTTCGCCAACCAGTGACTTTCTCAGTCCAAATACAGAGAAAAAATGTTGAAGATAACGAGTTTGAGATACTAAGTCCCTCAGACTGGACTTGTGTATTCACTCCCTCAGTCTTGATAAGACTGATAAGATTGATGGCGTGAACACATCGATTCCAGGGTGAGGGACTGATTACCTCAAACTCCTGATCTTCAACCATTCTTCTCTGTACTGGACTGAAGAAGCCACTGGTTGGTGAAACGTTTCCACAACAGGTGTTGCGCAAGTGTCTAATTCTTCATCCTGTCGGTTCTCTGAATCATATATCTACATAAGAATAGATGGGCATTGCAGCCTGCCCACTGGCCCATACTAGGCAGGTCCTTCTCAAAATCTATCCTTCTAATTCATATATTCGTCCAACTACTTCGTAATCAGAATTTATCAAACTTGAATCCAATTATTTGAGTTATATATTTTTAAATATCCTCAGCATCCTATTCATATCTTCTTAATTAATACCTGTCTTCCACTTGTATATTTCATTCATATTTCCCATCATTCTACGTATTTCAAGAGTGTGTAGTTCATTCTATCTTCGTATCAGAGACTTCTTACACACCGGGTTCACTTTGTGAATCTTCGCTGTATTACATTTAGTATGGAGACCAGAAGTGCACCGCAGGTTTTAGAAAGGTCTTCTCTTTACCTGTGACCAGAAGTTAATTTAGGAGAAATAAGTAATAAGGAAGTTTTTGTAGCAGGGAGCTACTGATGAGTTTCTGCTCATTATGTGAGAAATGTGTCGTATTTAAAAAAAATCCAATTTGTTTTTAATAATTTTATTATGCGTTTAGTCGAGTAATTAATCGGGATACTTAATTTTGTATTACGTGTTAAGTTTTTGTATTGTAATTTTGTGATAGAGTTAAGGGGTTAGGATAATATAGGACAATCTTAGATTGCTCTAGTTTTCATATATTTTAAACTGGCGAAACCATCAGGTGTGATCATGGCTCCTGTTGGTACCTGAGACCACAGTAGTTACTGCTTATCTTGCACAACCTGGGTCATCAAGCCAACGATTAAGTCCCACGTGAGGTGACCTAGTCAGAAGTGGGAAGTGTGAGGGCCTTTGTAACCTCAAGGAAAAACATCTGTCATGGTCTCTCAGATCCTTCGGTTTGTGAAGAAAGGAGTTGTAGTTGGTAATCTTCAAACCCTAGTCCTGTTAGGGAACTCTAGCCTCTATGGAGGCGACATGTGGTATGTTCCCATGAGAGGTGACCTTGAAGAATAAATTATGAGGGGGGCGGGGGGTGAAGGCCTATATAAACTCATGAGAAATAGCGAGGAGCTCTACTTCGGGAAGCACAGACGGGTTATCGAAAGATTAAGACCCGTGGCAGGACACTGTCCCCGCCAATATTATACATATACTAAAGGAGGACGTAGGGGAGAGCTTCGTCCGAGTACAGAGCTCTGGCTGGACCTTGGGACCTGTAGCAAGGTTCTGGCTGGACCTTGGGACCTGTAGCAAGGTTCTGGCTGGTGTCTAGGAGTGAACCGTTCTAAGAACTACCCTTGTCTCAATATTCTTGCATCTTCTCCAATTACCTTAATAATATCAAAGTTATTTCTCTTTAAGTATATTATTGTGCATTAATAAGGTATAATTAAATGGAATAATATATTTACTGTTCCAATCTTTTATTTTGTTATTCTTAATGAAGTAAACGTTAGGTGGAGGTGGATGGCAGGTAGTGATGGCAGGTAGTGATGGCAGGTAGTGATGGCAGGTAGTGATGGCAGGTAGTGATGGTAGGTAGTGATGGCAGGCAGTGATGGCAGGTAGTGATGGTAGGTAGTGATGGCAGGTAGTGATGGCAGGTAGTGATGGTAGGTAGTAATGGCAGGTAGTGATGGCAGGTAGTGATGGCAGGTAGTGATGGCAGGCAGTGATGGCAGGTAGTGATGGCAGGTAGTGATGGCAGGTAGTGATGGCAGGCAGTGATGGCAGGTAGTGATGGCAGGTAGTGATGGCAGGTAGTGATGGCAGGTAGTGATGGCAGGTAGTGATGGTAGGTAGTAATGGCAGGTAGTGATGGCAGGTAGTGATGGTAGGTAGTAATGGCAGGTAGTGATGGCAGGTAGTGATGGCAGGTAGTGATGGCAGGTAGTGATGGCAGGTAGTGATGGCAGGTAGTGATGGTAGGTAGTAATGGCAGGTAGTGATGGCAGGTAGTGATGGCAGGTAGTGATGGCAGGTAGTGATGGCAGGTAGTGATGGCAGGTAGTGATGGCAGGTAGTGATGGCAGGTAGTGATGGCAGGCAGTGATGGCAGGCAGTGATGGCAGGTAGTGATGGCAGGTAGTGATGGCAGGTAGTGATGGCAGGTAGTGATGGTAGGTAGTGATGGCAGGTAGTGATGGCAGGTAGTGATGGCAGGTAGTGATGGCAGGTAGTGATGGCAGGTAGTGATGGCAGGTAGTGATGGCAGGTAGTGATGGCAGGTAGTGATGGCAGGTAGTGATGGCAGGCAGTGATGGCAGGCAGTGATGGCAGGTAGTGATGGCAGGTAGTGATGGCAGGTAGTGATGGCAGGTAGTGATGGCAGGTAGTGATGGCAGGCAGTGATGGCAGGCAGTGATGGCAGGTAGTGATGGCAGGTAGTGATGGCAGGTAGTGATGGCAGGTAGTGATGGCAGGCAGTGATGGTAGGTAGTGATGGTAGGTAGTGATGGCAGGTAGTGATGGCAGGTAGTGATGGTAGGTAGTGATGGTAGGTAGTGATGGCAGGTAGTGATGGCAGGTAGTGATGGCAGGTAGTGATGGCAGGTAGTGATGGCAGGTAGTGATGGTAGGTAGTGATGGTAGGTAGTGATGGCAGGTAGTGATGGCAGGTAGTGATGGTAGGTAGTGATGGTAGGTAGTGATGGCAGGTAGTGATGGCAGGTAGTGATGGCAGGTAGTGATGGCAGGTAGTGATGGTAGGTAGTGATGGTAGGTAGTGATGGCAGGTAGTGATGGCAGGTAGTGATGGCAGGCAGTGATGGCAGGTAGTGATGGTAGGTAGTGATGGTAGGTAGTGATGGCAGGTAGTGATGGCAGGTAGTGATGGCAGGTAGTGATGGCAGGCAGTGATGGCAGGTAGTGATGGCAGGCAGTGATGGCAGGTAGTGATGGCAGGTAGTGATGGTAGGTAGTGATGGTAGGTAGTGATGGCAGGTAGTGATGGCAGGTAGTGATGGCAGGTAGTGATGGAAGGTAGTGATGGCAGGCAGTGATGGCAGGTAGTGATGGCAGGTAGTGATGGTAGGTAGTGATGGTAGGTAGTGATGGTAGGTAGTGATGGCAGGTAGTGATGGCAGGTAGTGATGGCAGGTAGTGATGGCAGGCAGTGATGGCAGGTAGTGATGGCAGGTAGTGATGGTAGGTAGTGATGGTAGGTAGTGATGGCAGGTAGTGATGGCAGGTAGTGATGGCAGGCAGTGATGGCAGGCAGTGATGGCAGGTAGTGATGGCAGGTAGTGATGGCAGGCAGTGATGGCAGGTAGTGATGGCAGGTAGTGATGGCAGGTAGTGATGGCAGGCAGTGATGGCAGGTAGTGATGGCAGGTAGTGATGGCAGGCAGTGATGGCAGGTAGTGATGGCAGGTAGTGATGGCAGGTAGTGATGGCAGGTAGTGATGGCAGGCAGTGATGGCAGGCAGTGATGGCAGGTAGTGATGGCAGGTAGTGATGGCAGGCAGTGATGGCAGGTAGTGATGGCAGGTAGTGATGGCAGGCAGTGATGGCAGGTAGTGATGGCAGGTAGTGATGGCAGGTAGTGATGGCAGGCAGTGATGGCAGGTAGTGATGGCAGGTAGTGATGGCAGGTAGTGATGGCAGGCAGTGATGGCAGGCAGTGATGGCAGGTAGTGATGGCAGGTAGTGATGGCAGGTAGTGATGGCAGGTAGTGATGGCAGGTAGTGATGGCAGGTAGTGATGGCAGGTAGTGATGGCAGGTAGTGATGGCAGGCAGTGATGGCAGGTAGTGATGGCAGGTAGTGATGGCAGGTAGTGATGGCAGGTAGTGATGGCAGGTAGTGATGGCAGGTAGTGATGGCAGGTAGTGATGGCAGGCAGTGATGGCAGGTAGTGATGGCAGGTAGTGATGGCAGGTAGTGATGGCAGGTAGTGATGGCAGGCAGTGATGGCAGGCAGTGATGGCAGGTAGTGATGGCAGGTAGTGATGGCAGGCAGTGATGGCAGGCAGTGATGGCAGGTAGTGATGGCAGGCAGTGATGGCAGGTAGTGATGGCAGGTAGTGATGGCAGGTAGTGATGGCAGGTAGTGATGGCAGGTAGTGATGGCAGGTAGTGATGGCAGGTAGTGATGGCAGGCAGTGATGGCAGGCAGTGATGGCAGGTAGTGATGGCAGGCAGTGATGGCAGGCAGTGATGGCAGGCAGTGATGGCAGGTAGTGATGGCAGGTAGTGATGGCAGGTAGTGATGGCAGGTAGTGATGGCAGGTAGTGATGGCAGGTAGTGATGGCAGGTAGTGATGGCAGGTAGTGATGGCAGGTAGTGATGGCAGGCAGTGATGGCAGGTAGTGATGGCAGGCAGTGATGGCAGGTAGTGATGGCAGGTAGTGATGGCAGGCAGTGATGGCAGGCAGTGATGGCAGGCAGTGATGGCAGGTAGTGATGGCAGGCAGTGATGGCAGGCAGTGATGGCAGGTAGTGATGGCAGGCAGTGATGGCAGGTAGTGATGGCAGGCAGTGATGGCAGGCAGTGATGGCAGGTAGTGATGGCAGGCAGTGATTGCAGGTAGTGATGGCACGCAGTGATGGCAGGTAGTGATTGCAGGTAGTGATGGCAGGCAGTGATGGCAGGTAGTGATGGCAGGCAGTGATGGCAGGTAGTGATGGCAGGCAGTGATGGCAGGCAGTGATGGCAGGCAGTGATGGCAGGTAGTGATGGCAGGTAGTGATGGCAGGCAATGATTGGAGGTAGTGATGGCACGCAGTGATGGCAGGTAGTGATTGCAGGTAGTGATGGCAGGCAGTGATGGCAGGTAGTGATGGCAGGCAGTGATGGCAGGTAGTGATGGCAGGCAGTGATGGCAGGCAGTGATGGCAGGCAGTGATGGCAGGTAGTGATGGCAGGTAGTGATGGCAGGCAATGATTGCAGGTAGTGATGGCAGGCAGTGATGACAGGCAGTGATGGCAGGTAGTGATGGCAGGCAGTGATGGCAGGTAGTGATGGCAGGTAGTGATGGCAGGCAGTGATGGCAGGTAATGATGGCAGGCAGTGATGGCAGGTAGTGATGGCAAGTAGTGATGGCAGGTAGTGATGGGAGGAAGTGATGGCAGGCAGTGATGGCAGGCAGTGATGGAAGGCAGTGATGGCAGGCAGTGATGGCAAGTAGTGATGGCAGGCAGTGATGGCAGGCAGTGATGGCAGGCAGTGATGGCAGGTAGTGATGGCAGGCAGTGATGGCAGGTAGTGATGGCAAGTAGTGATGGCAGGTAGTGATGGCAGGTAGTGATGGCAGGCAGTGATGACAGGCAGTGATGGCAGGTAGTGATGGCAGGCAGTGATGGCAGGTAGTGATGGCAGGTAGTGATGGCAGGTAGTGATGGCAGGCAGTGATGGCAGGTAGTGATGGCAGGTAGTGATGGCAGGTAGTGATGGCAGGCAGTGATGGCAGGCAGTGATGGCAGGCAGTGATGGCAGGTAGTGATGGCAGGTAGTGATGGCAGGCAATGATTGCAGGTAGTGATGGCAGGCAGTGATGACAGGCAGTGATGGCAGGTAGTGATGGCAGGTAGTGATGGCAGGCAGTGATGGCAAGTAGTGATGGCAGGTAGTGATGGCAGGTAGTGATGGCAGGTAGTGATGGCAGGCAGTGATGGCAGGTAGTGATGGCAGGCAGTGATGGAAGGCAGTGATGGCAGGTAGTGATGGCAAGTAGTGATGGCAGGTAGTGATGGCAGGAAGTGATGGCAGGAAGTGATGGCAGGTGGTGATGGCAGGTAGTGATGGCAGGCAGTGATGGCAGGTAGTGATGGCAGGAAGTGATGGCAGGTAGTGATGGCAGGTAGTGATGGCAGGCAGTGATGGCAAGTAGTGATGGCAGGTAGTGATGGCAGGCAGTGATGGCAGGTAGTGATGGCAGGCAGTGATGGCAAGTAGAGATGGCAGGTAGTGATGGCAGGCAGTGATGGCAGGTAGTGATGGCAGGTAGTGATGGCAGGCAGTGATGGCAGGCAGTGATGGCAGGTAGTGATGGCAAGTAGTGATATCAGGTAGTGATGGCAGGCAGTGATGGCAGGTAGTGATGGCAAGTAGTGATGGCAGGTAGTGATGGGAGGAAGTGATGGCAGGCAGTGATGGCAGGCAGTGATGGAAGGCAGTGATGGCAGGCAGTGATGGCAGGTAGTGATGGCAAGTAGTGATGGCAGGTAGTGATGGCAGGCAGTGATGGCAGGTAGTGATGGCAAGTAGTGATGGCATGTAGTGATGGGAGGAAGTGATGGCAGGCAGTGATGGCAGGCAGTGATGGAAGGCAGTGATGGCAGGCAGTGATGGCAGGTAGTGATGGCAAGTAGTGATGGCAGGTAGTGATGGCAGGCAGTGATGGTAGGTAGTGATGGCAGGCAGTGATGGCAGGTAGTGATGGCAGGTAGTGATGGCAGGTAGTGATGGCAGGTAGTGATGGAAGGCAGTGATGGAAGGCAGTGATGGCAGGCAGTGATGGCAGGTAATGATGGCAAGTAGTGATGGCAGGCAGTGATGGCAGGCAGTGATGGAAGGCAGTGATGGCAGGTAGTGATGGCAAGTAGTGATGGCAGGTAGTGATGGCAAGTAGTGATGGCAAGTAGTGATGGCAGGTAGTGATGGCAGGCAGTGATGGAAGGCAGTGATGGCAGGTAGTGATGGCAGGCAGTGATGGCAGGTAGTGATGGCAGGCAGTGATGGCAGGTAGTGATGGCAGGCAGTGATGGCAGGTAGTTATGGCAGGCAGTGATGGCAGGTAGTGATGGCAAGTAGTGATGGCAAGTAGTGATGGCAGGTAGTGATGGCAGGTAGTGATGGCAGGCAGTGATGGCAGGTAGTGATGGCAGGCAGTGATGGCAGGTAGTGATGGCAGGCAGTGATGGCAGGTAGTGATGGCAAGTAGTGATGGCAAGTAGTGATGGCAGGTAGTGATGGCAGGTAGTGATGGCAGGCAGTGATGGCAGGTAGTGATGGCAGGTAGTGATGGCAGGTAGTGATGGCAGGTAGTGATGGCAGGTAGTGATGGCAGGCAGTGATGGAAGGCAGTGATGGCAGGTAGTGATGGCAGGTAGTGATGGAAGGCAGTGATGGCAGGTAGTGATGGCAGGTAGTGATGGCAGGCAGTGATGGCAGGTAGTGATGGCAGGCAGTGATGACAGGCAGTGATGGCAGGCAGTGATGGCAGGCAGTGATGGCAGGTAGTGATGGCAGGTAGTGATGGCAGGCAGTGATGGCAGGTAGTGATGGAAGGCAGTGATGGCAGGTAGTGATGGCAGGCAGTGATGGCAGGCAGTGATGGCAGGCAGTGATGACAGGTAGTGATGGCAGGTAGTGATGGCAGGTAGTGATGGAAGGCAGTGATGGCAGGTAGTGATGGCAGGTAGTGATGGCAGGTAGTGATGGAAGGCAGTGATGGCAGGTAGTGATGGCAGGTAGTGATGGCAGGCAGTGATGGCAGGTAGTGATGGCAGGTAGTGATGGCAGGCAGTGATGGCAGGTAGTGATGGCAGGCAGTGATGACAGGCAGTGATGGCAGGCAGTGATGGCAGGCAGTGATGGCAGGTAGTGATGGCAGGTAGTGATGGCAGGCAGTGATGGCAGGTAGTGATGGCAGGTAGTGATGGCAGGCAGTGGTGGCAGGTAGTGATGGCAGGTAGTGATGGCAGGCAGTGATGGCAGGTAGTGATGGCAGGTAGTGATGGCAGGCAGTGATGGCAGGTAGTGATGGCAGGTAGTGATGGCAGGCAGTGATGGCAGGTAGTGATGGCAGGCAGTGATGGCAGGTAGTGATGGCAGGTAGTGATGGCAGGCAGTGATGGCAGGTAGTGATGGCAGGTAGTGATGGCAGGCAGTGATGGCAGGTAGTGATGGCAGGTAGTGATGGCAGGCAGTGATGGCAGGTAGTGATGGCAGGTAGTGATGGAAGGCAGTGATGGCAGGTAGTGATGGCAGGTAGTGATGGCAGGCAGTGATGGCAGGTAGTGATGGCAGGTAGTGATGGCAGGCAGTGATGGCAGGTAGTGATAGCAGGCAGTGATGACAGGCAGTGATGGCAGGCAGTGATGGCAGGCAGTGATGGCAGGCAGTGATGGCAGGCAGTGATGGCAGGCAGTGATGACAGGTAGTGATGGCAGGTAGTGATGGCAGGTAGTGATGGAAGGCAGTGATGGCAGGTAGTGATGGCAGGTAGTGATGGCAGGTAGTGATGGCAGGTAGTGATGGCAGGCAGTGATGACAGGCAGTGATGGCAGGCAGTGATGGCAGGCAGTGATGGCAGGTAGTGATGGCAGGTAGTGATGGCAGGCAGTGATGACAGGCAGTGATGACAGGCAGTGATGGCAGGCAGTGATGGCAGGCAGTGATGGCAGGTAGTGATGGCAGGTAGTGATGGCAGGCAGTGATGGCAGGCAGTGATGGCAGGCAGTGATGGCAGGTAGTGATGGCAGGTAGTGATGGCAGGCAGTGATGGCAGGCAGTGATGGCAGGCAGTGATGGCAGGTAGTGATGGCAGGCAGTGATGGCAGGCAGTGATGGCAGGTAGTGATGGCAGGCAGTGATGGCAGGTAGTGATGGCAGGCAGTGATGGCAGGCAGTGATGGCAGGTAGTGATGGCAGGCAGTGATTGCAGGTAGTGATGGCACGCAGTGATGGCAGGTAGTGATTGCAGGTAGTGATGGCAGGCAGTGATGGCAGGTAGTGATGGCAGGCAGTGATGGCAGGTAGTGATGGCAGGCAGTGATGGCAGGCAGTGATGGCAGGCAGTGATGGCAGGTAGTGATGGCAGGTAGTGATGGCAGGCAGTGATGACAGGCAGTGATGGCAGGTAGTGATGGCAGGCAGTGATGGCAGGTAGTGATGGCAGGTAGTGATGGCAGGCAGTGATGGCAGGTAATGATGGCAGGCAGTGATGGCAGGTAGTGATGGCAAGTAGTGATGGCAGGTAGTGATGGGAGGAAGTGATGGCAGGCAGTGATGGCAGGCAGTGATGGAAGGCAGTGATGGCAGGCAGTGATGGCAAGTAGTGATGGCAGGCAGTGATGGCAGGCAGTGATGGCAGGCAGTGATGGCAGGTAGTGATGGCAGGCAGTGATGGCAGGTAGTGATGGCAAGTAGTGATGGCAGGTAGTGATGGGAGGAAGTGATGGCAGGCAGTGATGGCAGGCAGTGATGGAAGGCAGTGATGGCAGGCAGTGATGGCAAGTAGTGATGGCAGGCAGTGATGGCAGGCAGTGATGGCAGGCAGTGATGGCAGGTAGTGATGGCAGGCAGTGATGGCAGGTAGTGATGGCAGGCAGTGATGGCAGGCAGTGATGGCAGGTAGTGATGGCAGGCAGTGATTGCAGGTAGTGATGGCACGCAGTGATGGCAGGTAGTGATTGCAGGTAGTGATGGCAGGCAGTGATGGCAGGTAGTGATGGCAGGCAGTGATGGCAGGTAGTGATGGCAGGCAGTGATGGCAGGCAGTGATGGCAGGCAGTGATGGCAGGTAGTGATGGCAGGTAGTGATGGCAGGCAGTGATGACAGGCAGTGATGGCAGGTAGTGATGGCAGGCAGTGATGGCAGGTAGTGATGGCAGGTAGTGATGGCAGGCAGTGATGGCAGGTAATGATGGCAGGCAGTGATGGCAGGTAGTGATGGCAAGTAGTGATGGCAGGTAGTGATGGGAGGAAGTGATGGCAGGCAGTGATGGCAGGCAGTGATGGAAGGCAGTGATGGCAGGCAGTGATGGCAAGTAGTGATGGCAGGCAGTGATGGCAGGCAGTGATGGCAGGCAGTGATGGCAGGTAGTGATGGCAGGCAGTGATGGCAGGTAGTGATGGCAAGTAGTGATGGCAGGTAGTGATGGCAGGTAGTGATGGCAGGCAGTGATGACAGGCAGTGATGGCAGGTAGTGATGGCAGGCAGTGATGGCAGGTAGTGATGGCAGGTAGTGATGGCAGGTAGTGATGGCAGGCAGTGATGGCAGGTAGTGATGGCAGGTAGTGATGGCAGGTAGTGATGGCAGGCAGTGATGGCAGGCAGTGATGGCAGGCAGTGATGGCAGGTAGTGATGGCAGGTAGTGATGGCAGGCAATGATTGCAGGTAGTGATGGCAGGCAGTGATGACAGGCAGTGATGGCAGGTAGTGATGGCAGGTAGTGATGGCAGGCAGTGATGGCAAGTAGTGATGGCAGGTAGTGATGGCAGGTAGTGATGGCAGGTAGTGATGGCAGGCAGTGATGGCAGGTAGTGATGGCAGGCAGTGATGGAAGGCAGTGATGGCAGGTAGTGATGGCAAGTAGTGATGGCAGGTAGTGATGGCAGGAAGTGATGGCAGGAAGTGATGGCAGGTAGTGATGGCAGGTAGTGATGGCAGGCAGTGATGGCAGGTAGTGATGGCAGGAAGTGATGGCAGGTAGTGATGGCAGGTAGTGATGGCAGGCAGTGATGGCAAGTAGTGATGGCAGGTAGTGATGGCAGGCAGTGATGGCAGGTAGTGATGGCAGGCAGTGATGGCAAGTAGAGATGGCAGGTAGTGATGGCAGGCAGTGATGGCAGGTAGTGATGGCAGGTAGTGATGGCAGGCAGTGATGGCAGGCAGTGATGGCAGGTAGTGATGGCAAGTAGTGATATCAGGTAGTGATGGCAGGCAGTGATGGCAGGTAGTGATGGCAAGTAGTGATGGCAGGTAGTGATGGGAGGAAGTGATGGCAGGCAGTGATGGCAGGCAGTGATGGAAGGCAGTGATGGCAGGCAGTGATGGCAGGTAGTGATGGCAAGTAGTGATGGCAGGTAGTGATGGCAGGCAGTGATGGCAGGTAGTGATGGCAAGTTGTGATGGCATGTAGTGATGGGAGGAAGTGATGGCAGGCAGTGATGGCAGGCAGTGATGGAAGGCAGTGATGGCAGGCAGTGATGGCAGGTAGTGATGGCAAGTAGTGATGGCAGGTAGTGATGGCAGGCAGTGATGGCAGGTAGTGATGGCAGGCAGTGATGGCAGGTAGTGATGGCAGGTAGTGATGGCAGGTAGTGATGGCAGGCAGTGATGGAAGGCAGTGATGGAAGGCAGTGATGGCAGGCAGTGATGGCAGGTAATGATGGCAAGTAGTGATGGCAGGCAGTGATGGCAGGCAGTGATGGAAGGCAGTGATGGCAGGTAGTGATGGCAAGTAGTGATGGCAGGTAGTGATGGCAAGTAGTGATGGCAAGTAGTGATGGCAGGTAGTGATGGCAGGCAGTGATGGAAGGCAGTGATGGCAGGTAGTGATGGCAGGCAGTGATGGCAGGTAGTGATGGCAGGCAGTGATGGCAGGTAGTGATGGCAGGCAGTGATGGCAGGTAGTTATGGCAGGCAGTGATGGCAGGTAGTGATGGCAAGTAGTGATGGCAAGTAGTGATGGCAGGTAGTGATGGCAGGTAGTGATGGCAGGCAGTGATGGCAGGTAGTGATGGCAGGCAGTGATGGCAGGTAGTGATGGCAGGCAGTGATGGCAGGTAGTGATGGCAAGTAGTGATGGCAAGTAGTGATGGCAGGTAGTGATGGCAGGTAGTGATGGCAGGCAGTGATGGCAGGTAGTGATGGCAGGTAGTGATGGCAGGTAGTGATGGCAGGTAGTGATGGCAGGTAGTGATGGCAGGCAGTGATGGAAGGCAGTGATGGCAGGTAGTGATGGCAGGTAGTGATGGAAGGCAGTGATGGCAGGTAGTGATGGCATATAGTGATGGCAGGCAGTGATGGCAGGTAGTGATGGCAGGCAGTGATGACAGGCAGTGATGGCAGGCAGTGATGGCAGGCAGTGATGGCAGGTAGTGATGGCAGGTAGTGATGGCAGGCAGTGATGGCAGGTAGTGATGGAAGGCAGTGATGGCAGGTAGTGATGGCAGGCAGTGATGGCAGGCAGTGATGGCAGGCAGTGATGACAGGTAGTGATGGCAGGTAGTGATGGCAGGTAGTGATGGAAGGCAGTGATGGCAGGTAGTGATGGCAGGTAGTGATGGCAGGTAGTGATGGAAGGCAGTGATGGCAGGTAGTGATGGCAGGTAGTGATGGCAGGCAGTGATGGCAGGTAGTGATGGCAGGTAGTGATGGCAGGCAGTGATGGCAGGCAGTGATGGCAGGCAGTGATGACAGGCAGTGATGGCAGGCAGTGATGGCAGGCAGTGATGGCAGGTAGTGATGGCAGGTAGTGATGGCAGGCAGTGATGGCAGGTAGTGATGGCAGGTAGTGATGGCAGGCAGTGATGGCAGGTAGTGATGGCAGGTAGTGATGGCAGGCAGTGATGGCAGGTAGTGATGGCAGGTAGTGATGGCAGGCAGTGATGGCAGGTAGTGATGGCAGGTAGTGATGGCAGGCAGTGATGGCAGGTAGTGATGGCAGGCAGTGATGGCAGGTAGTGATGGCAGGTAGTGATGGCAGGCAGTGATGGCAGGTAGTGATGGCAGGTAGTGATGGCAGGCAGTGATGGCAGGTAGTGATGGCAGGTAGTGATGGCAGGCAGTGATGGCAGGTAGTGATGGCAGGTAGTGATGGAAGGCAGTGATGGCAGGTAGTGATGGCAGGTAGTGATGGCAGGCAGTGATGGCAGGTAGTGATGGCAGGTAGTGATGGCAGGCAGTGATGGCAGGTAGTGATGGCAGGCAGTGATGGCAGGCAGTGATGGCAGGCAGTGATGGCAGGCAGTGATGGCAGGCAGTGATGGCAGGCAGTGATGACAGGTAGTGATGGCAGGTAGTGATGGCAGGTAGTGATGGAAGGCAGTGATGGCAGGTAGTGATGGCAGGTAGTGATGGCAGGTAGTGATGGAAGGCAGTGATGGCAGGTAGTGATGGCAGGTAGTGATGGCAGGCAGTGATGGCAGGTAGTGATGGCAGGCAGTGATGACAGGCAGTGATGGCAGGCAGTGATGGCAGGCAGTGATGGCAGGTAGTGATGGCAGGTAGTGATGGCAGGCAGTGATGACAGGCAGTGATGACAGGCAGTGATGGCAGGCAGTGATGGCAGGCAGTGATGGCAGGTAGTGATGGCAGGTAGTGATGGCAGGCAGTGATGGCAGGCAGTGATGGCAGGCAGTGATGGCAGGTAGTGATGGCAGGTAGTGATGGCAGGTAGTGATGGCAGGTAGTGATGGCAGGTAGTGATGGCAGGTAGTGATGGCAGGCAGTGATGGCAGGTAGTGATGGCAGGTAGTGATGGCAGGTAGTGATGGCATGTAGTGATGGCAGGTAGTGATGGCAGGTAGTGATGGCAGGTAGTGATGGCAGGTAGTGATGGCAGGTAGTGATGGCAGGCAGTGATGGCAGGCAGTGATGGCAGGCAGTGATGGCAGGCAGTGATGGCAGGTAGTGATGGCAGGTAGTGATGGCAGGTAGTGATGGCAGGTAGTGATGGCAGGCAGTGATGGCAGGCAGTGATGGCAGGTAGTGATGGCAGGTAGTGATGGCAGGTAGTGATGGCAGGTAGTGATGGCAGGTAGTGATGGCAGGCAGTGATGGCAGGCAGTGATGGCAGGCAGTGATGGCAGGTAGTGACGGCAGTGTAGTCACGGGTATAACTCATTAGTAATAATTTGTATGTTCAAGGTAAGAGTGGTCTGTCATCATCATTCCCCTCCCCCGATATAGGACAACCATCCCTATACCACGCCTCTTGTCCCTAACACAAACTACATCACCCCCTCCACCTTCCTTCAGCCTTCTCCCTTTACCTCCATCCTCAATCCTCCCTCTACCTCCATCCTATCTCCTACACAGCAAACCTCTTCCCAGCCCAAAACATCCAGTTTACAAGCTTCTTCCCCATTCATCCCCTTTCTACCTATTTCACAACCTTACCCCATCCCATGGCTCCATGGTTCGATCCCCAGCATGGGTGAAAATGTTGGCCATATTTCCTTACACTTGCTGGTCCTGGTCCCCCAGCAGAAATTACAAGGGTGTTAGTCGACTGGTGTGGGTGGCATCCTGGGCGGTGGGGGGGGGGGGTAGTATACCTCAGATAGAGCTGGACTTTGAAATTAGCTAAGATAACAGTTCTTAACCTGAACGACTGATCTGTGAGGAAAAAAGCACCTACTTCTTACCAGCGTTCTGTACATTATCTCTCACAACCCATCCTTCCACCCTATCCATCCTCCCAACCCCTCCATCCTTCCAACCTCTCCATCCTCCCAACCCCTCCATCCTTCCAACCTCTCCATCCTCCCAACCCCTCCATCCTTCCAACCTCTCCATCCTCCCAACCCCTCCATCCTTCCAACCCCTCCATTCTTCTAACCTCTCCATCCTTCCAACCCCTCCATCCTTCCAACCCCTCCATCCTTCCAACCCCTCCATCCTTCCAACCTCTCCATCCTTCCAACCCCTCCATCCTTCCAACCCCTCCATCCTTCCAACCCCTCCATCCTTCCAACCTCTCCATCCTCCCAACCCCTCCATCCTTCCAACCCCTCCATCCTTCCAACCTCTCCATCCTTCCAACCCCTCCATCCTTCCAACCCCTCCATCCTTCCAACCTCTCCATCCTTCCATCCCCTCCATCCTTCTAACCCCTCCATCCTTCCAACCTCTCCATCCTCCCAACCCCTACATCCTTCCAACCCCTCCATCCTTCTAACCTCTCCATCCTTCCAACCCCTCCATCCTTCCAACCCCTCCATCCTTCCAACCCCTCCATCCTTCCAACCTCTCCATCCTTCCAACCCCTCCATCCTTCCAACCCCTCCATCCTTCCAACCCCTCCATCCTTCCAACCTCTCCATCCTCCCAACCCCTACATCCTTCCAACCCCTCCATCCTTCCAACCTCTCCATCCTTCCAACCCCTACATCCTTCCAACCCTTCCATCCTTCCAACCCCTACATCCTCCCAACCCCTCCATCCTTCCAACCCCTCCATCCTTCCAACCCCTCCATCCTTCCAACCTCTCCATCCTCCCAACCCCTACATCCTTCCAACCCCTCCATCCTTCCAACCTCTCCATCCTTCCAACCCCTCCATCCTTCCAACCCCTCCAACCTTCCAACCTCTCCATCCTTCAATCCCCTCCATCCTTCTAACCCCTCCATCCTTCCAACCTCTCCATCCTCCCAACCCCTACATCCTTCCAACCCCTCCATCCTTCCAATCCCTCCATCCTTCCAACCCCTCCATCCTTCCAACCCCTCCATCCTTCCAACCCCTCCATCCTTCCAACCTCTCCATCCTTCCAACCCCTCCATCCTTCCAACCCCTCCATCCTTCCAACCCCTCCATCCTTCCAACCTCTCCATCCTCCCAACCCCTACATCCTTCCAACCCCTCCATCCTTCCAACCTCTCCATCCTTCCAACCCCTCCATCCTTCCAACCCCTCCAACCTTCCAACCTCTCCATCCTTCAATCCCCTCCATCCTTCTAACCCCTCCATCCTTCCAACCTCTCCATCCTCCCAACCCCTACATCCTTCCAACCCCTCCATCCTTCTAACCTCTCCATCCTTCCAACCCCTCCATCCTTCCAACCCCTCCATCCTTCCAACCCCTCCATCCTTCCAACCTCTCCATCCTCCCAACCCCTACATCCTTCCAACCACTAAATCCTTCCAACCACTCCATCCTTCCAACCTCTCCATCCTCCCAACCCCTACATCCTTCCAACCCCTCCATCCTTCCAACCTCTCCATCCTTCCATCCCCTCCATCCTTCTAACCCCTCCATCCTTCCAACCTCTCCATCCTCCCAACCCCTCCATCCTTCCAACCCCTACATCCTTCCAACCCCTCCATCTTTCCAACCCCTACATCCTTCCAACCCCTCCATCCTTCCAACCCCTCCATCCTCCCAACCCCTCCATCCTTCCAACCCCTCCATCCTTCCAACCCCTACATCCTTCCAACCCCTCCATCCTTCCAACCCCTACATCCTTCCAACCCCTCCATCCTTCCAACCCCTTCATCCTCCCAACCCCTCCATCCTTCCAACCCCTCCATCCTTCCAACCCCTACATCCTTCCAACCCCTCCATCCATCCAACCCCTCCATCCTTCCAACCCCTACATCCTTCCAACCCCTACATCCTTCCAACCCCTCCATCCTTCCAACCCCTACATCCTTCCAACCCCTACATCCTTCCAACCCCTCCATCTTTCCAACCACTCTATCCTACCAATCACTCCATCCTTCCAACCCTTATATCCTTCCAACCCCTACATCCTTCCAACCCCTACATTCTTCCATCCCCTACATTCTTCCAACCCCTATATTCTTCCAACCCCTACATTCTTCCAACCCCTACATTCTTCCAACCCCTACATCCTTCCAACCCCTACATCCTTCCAACCCTTACATCCTTCCATCCCCTCCATCCTTTCATCCCCTACATCCTTCCAAATCCTACATCCTTTCAACCCCTACATTCTTCCAACCCCTACATTCTTCCAACCCCTACATTCTTCCAACCCCTACATCCTTTCAACCCTTACATCCTTCCAACCCCTCCATCCTTCCATCCCCTCCATCCTTCCAACCTCTCCATCCTTCCAACCCCTACATCCTTCCAACCCCTCTATCCTTCCATCCCCTCCATCCTTCCAACCTCTCCATCCTTCCAACCCCTACATCCTTCCAACCTCTCCATCTTTCCAACCCCTCCATCCTTCAAACTTCCCCATCCTTCCAATCCCTCCATCCTTCCAACCCCTCCATCCTTTCAACCCCTCCATCCTTCCATCCCCCCCGTCCTTCCAACCCCTCCATCCTTCCAACCCTTCCATCCTTCAAACCTCTCCATCCTTCAAACCCCTCCATCCTTCCAACCTCTCCATCCTCCCAACCCCTCCATCCTTCCAACCACTCCATTCTTCCAACCCCTACATCCTTCCAACCCCTATATCCTTCCAACCACTCCATCCTTCCAACCCCTACATCCTTCCAACCCGTACATCCTTCCAACCCCTCCATCCTTCCAACCCCTATATCCTTCCAACCCCTACATTCTTCCAACCCCTACATTATTCCATCCCCTACATTCTTCCAACCCCTACATTCTTCCAACCCCTCCATTCTTCCAACCCCTACATTCTTCCAACCCCTACATCCTTCCAACCCCAACATTCATCCAACCACTACATTCTTCCAACCACTCTATCCTACCAACCACTCCATCCTTACAACCCTTACATCCTTCCAACCCCTACATCCTTCCAACCCCTACATTCTTCCATCCCCTACATTCTTCCAACCCCTATATTCTTCCAACCCCTACATTCTTCCAACCCCTACATTCTTCCAACCCCTATATCCTTCCAACCCCTACATTCTTCCAACCCCTACATTCTTCCAACCCCTACATCCTTCCAACCCCTACATTCTTCCAACCCCTACATTCTTCCAACCCCTACATTCTTCCAACCCCTACATCATTCCAACCCCTACATCCTTCCAACCCATACATTCATCCAACCACTACATTCTTCCAACCCCTACATCCTGCCAACCCCTATATTCTTCCAACCCTTACATCCTTCCAACCCCTACATCCTTCTAACCCCTACGTTATTCCATCCCCTACATTCTTCCAACCCCTATATTCTTCCAACCCCTACATTCTTCCAACTCCTACATTCTTCCAACCCCTACATCCTTCCAACCCCTAAATTCTTCCAACCCCTACATTCTTCCAACCCCTACATCCTTCCAAGCCCTACATCCTTCCAACCCCTACATCCTTCCAACCCCTACATTCTTCCAACCCCTACATCCTTCCAACCCCTACATCCTTCCAACCCCTACATCCTTCCATCCCCTCCATCCTTCCATCCCCTCCATCCTTTCAACCCCTACATCCTTCCAACCCCTACATCCTTCCAACCCCTACATCCTTCTAACCCCTACATTCTTCCAACCCCTACATACTTCCAACCCCTACATCCTTCCAACCCTTACATCCTTCCATCCCCTCCATCCTTCCATCCCCTCCATCCTTTCAACCCCTCTATCCTTCCATCCCCTCCATCCTTCCACCCTCTCCATCCTTCCATCCCCTCCATCCTTCCAACCCCTCTATCCTTTCAACCCCTCCATCCTTCCATCCCCCCCGTCCTTCCAACCCCTCCATCCTTCCAACCCTTCCATCCTTCAAACTTCTCCATCCTTCCAACCCCTCCATCCTTCCAACCTCTCCATCCTCCCAACCCCTCCATCCTTCCAACCACTCCATCCTTCCATCCCCTCCATCCTTCCAACCTCTCAATCCTTCAAACCTCTCCATCCTCCCAACCCCTCCATCCTTCCAATCACTCCATCCTTCCATCCCCTCCATTCTTCCAACCCCTCAATCCTTCAAACCTCTCCATCCGTCCAACCCCTCAATCCTTCAAACCTCTCCATCCTCCCAACCCTTCCATCCTACCAACCCCTCCATCCTTCCATCCCCTCCATCCTTCCAACCCCTCCATCCTTCAAACCTCTCTATCCTTCCAACCTCTCCATCCTCCCAACCCCTCCATTCTTCCAACCTCTCCATCCTTCCATCCCCTCCATCCATCCAACTCCTCCATCCTTCCAACCCCTCCATCTTTCCATCCTCTCCATCCTCCCAAACCCTCCATCCTTCCAACCCATCCATCCTTCCATCCCCTCCATCCTTCCAACCTCTCCATCCTTCAAACCTCTCCATCCTTAAAACCCCTCCATCCTTCCAACCACTCCATCCTTCCAACCCCTCCATCCTTCATACCTCTCCATCCTTCCAACTCCTCCGTCCTTCCAACCTCTCCATCCTCCCAACCCCTCCATCCTAGCAACCCCTCCATCCTTCCATCCCCTCCATCCTTCCAACCCCTTCATCCTTCAAACCTCTCTATCCTTCCAACCTCTCCATCCTCCCATCCCCTCCATCCTTCCAACCACTCCATCCTTCCATCCCCTCCATCCTTCCAACCCCTCCATCCTTCCAACCTCTCCATCCTCCCAACCCCTCCATCCTTCCAACCACACCATCCTTCCAACCCCCCATCCTTCCAACCGCTCCATCCTTCCAACCCTTCCATCCTTCAAACCTCTCCATCCTTCCAACCCATCCATCCTTCCAACCTCTCCATCCTCCCAACCCCTCCATCCTTCCAACCCATCCATCCTTCCAACCCCCCATCCTTCCAACCGCTCCATCCTTCCAACCTCTCCATCCTCCCAACCCCTCCATCCTTCCAACCCATCCATCCTTCCAACCTCTTCATCCTTCAAACCTCTCCATCCTTCCAACCCCTCCATCCTTCCAACCGCTCCATCCTTCCAACTCTTCCATCCTTCAAACCTCTCCATCCTTCCAACCCATCCATCCTTCCAACCTCTTCATCCTTCAAACCTCTCCATCCTCCCAACCCCTCCATCCTTCCAACCCATCCATCCTTCCAACCCCCCATCCTTCCAACCGCTCCATCCTTCCAACCCTTCCATCCTTCAAACCTCTCCATCCTTCCAACCCATCCATCCTTCCAACCTCTCCATCCTTCCAACCGCTCCATCCTTCCAACCCTTCCATCCTTCAAACCTCTCCATCCTTCCAACCACTACATCCTTCCAACCCCTCCATCCTCCCAACCCCTCCATCCTTCCAACCTCTCCATCCTTCCAACCCCTCCATCCTTCCAACCCCTCCATCATTACAACATCTCCATCCTCCCAACCCCTCCATCCTTCCAACCTCTCCATCCTCCCAACCCCTCCATCGTTCCAACACCTCCATCCTTCCAACGCCTCCATCCTTCCAACCCCCCCATCCTTCCAACCCCTACATCCTTCAAACCCCTCCATCCTTCCAACCCCTCCATCCTTCCAACCCCTCCATCCTTCCAACGCCTCCATCCTTCCAACCCCTCCATCCTTCCAACCCCCCCATCCTTCCAACGCCTCCATCCTTCCAACCCCTCCATCCTTCCAACCCCTCCATCCTTCCAACGCCTCCATCCTTCCAACCCCTCCATCCTTCCAACCCCTCCATCCTTCCAACGCCTCCATCCTCCCAACCCCTCCATCCTTCCAACCCCTCCATCCTTCCAACGCCTCCATCCTTCCAACCTCTCCATCCTTCCAACCCCTCCATCCTTCCAACGCCTCCATCCTCCCAACCCCTCCATCCTTCCAACCCCTCCATCCTTCCAGCCCCTCCATCCTTCCAACCCCTCCATCCTCCCAACCCCTGCATCCTTCCAACCACTCCATCCTTCCAACCCCTCCATCCTTCAAGCCTCTCCATCCTTCCAACCCCTCCATCCTTCCAACCCTTCCATCCTTCCAACCCCTACATCCTCCCAACCTCTCCATCCTTCCAACCCCTCCATCCTTCCAGTCCCTCTATCCTTCCAATCCTTCCATCCTTCCAACCCCTACATCCTCCCAACCCCTCCATCCTCCCAACCCCTCCATCCTTCCAACCCCTCCATCCTTCCAACACCTCCATCCTCCCAACCCCTCCATCCTTCCAACCCCTCCATCCTTCCAACCCCTCCATCCTTCCAACCTCTCCATCCTCCCAACCCCTACATCCTTTCAACCCCTACATCCTTCCAACCCCTCCATCCTCCCCACCCTGACATCCTCCCAACCCCTCCATCGTTCAAACCCCTCCATCCTTCCAACCCCTCCATCCTTCCAACCTCTCCATCCTTTCAACCCCTCCATCCTACCAACCCCTCCATCCTCCCCACCCTTACATCCTCCCAACCCCTCCATCTTTCAAACCCCTCCATCCTTCCAACCCCTCCATCCTTCCAACCTCTCCATCCTTCCAACCCCTCCATCCTCCCAACCCCTCCATTCTCCCAACCCCTCCATTCTCCCAACCCCTCCATCCTTCCAACCCCTCCATCCTCCCCACCCATACATCCTCCCAACCCCTCCATCGTTCAAACACCTCCATCTTTCAAACCCCTCCATCCTTCCAACCCCTCCATCCTTCCAACCCCTCCATCCTCCCAACCCCTTCATCCTCCCAACCCCTCCATCCTCCCAACCCCTCCATCCTCCCAACCCCTCCATCCTTCCAACCTCTCCATCCTCCCAACCCCTCCATCCTCCCAACGCTTGCAAACTCCCAACAACTTCCCTATTCTCCCCCCCCTTCCCCTAACCCCCGGCCTTTCCCCTTCCCCCCCCCCCGGTCTTTTCCCTTCCCCTTAAAGCCCATCCGGGTTGTTGTCATTGACGGTAGCGGCCATGACGCAGTGGTACCAACTTTGTTTACCAAAACACCCATTCATTTATGGCCGCCACGTAACAAAATTACCAACTGTATTCACCAACACAAACTTTCTTTTTGTCTAATGTAACTGAATCAAAAAATATTCATAACTTCAGTACCACTTTAAAAACTACATAAAAATGACACTTAGATTACTGTTAGAGGTGGCCAGGTGTAAGACAGGTGTGAGGGGGTCACGTGCGTGGCTGGTGTTGGCAATAAGTAACGGATGCAGGTGTGTGTGTGTGTGTGTGTGTGTGTGTGTGTGTGTGTGTGTGTGTGTGTGTGTGTGTGTGTGTGTGTGTGTGTGTGTGTGTGTGTGTGTGTCATTCATAAGGCCTGTCTCTTACAGTGACCTCAGAGACAGAGACAGACAGAGAAAAAGAGAATGAATGAGACAGCGACAGACAGACAGACAGACAGAGACTGTAGCGTGGACTCTGGCTACAACACCTCAAACTTTTCCGAGAGTTATAAAGGTGGGATATATACATGTACTTGGTAAAGACATTTGTTGCTTGTTGCGTGTGTGTTGGCGGGATATTGAGAGAAAACAAACTACAGAGTGAGAGTAAATGATCTGTAAAGTCACAGCTGACTGTAGTGTTGAGTAACACTGATCCAAACATGACACACACATACACAAACACGTCACACATACACAAACACGTCACACATACACACAAACACGTCACACATATACACACAAACACGTCACACAATACACACAAACGTCACACACACACATACACGTCACACATACACACAAACATCACACATATACACACAAACACGTCACACATAGTGGTTTAGAGAAACAGGTAAGCAAACACTTCTAACATACAGAGGTAGAAAGACAGTATATATAGGCGGAGACTGAGGTGTGTGACGCATGGTGACCTGAGTGATGCATGGTGACCTGAGTGAGATGTGAGTGACGCATGGTGACCTGAGTGAGGTGTGAGTGACACATCGTAACCTGAGTGAGATGTGAGTGACACATGGTGACCTGAGTGAGGCGTGAGTTACACATGGTGACCTGAGTGAGGTGTGAGTGACACATGGTGACCTGAGTGAGGTGTGAATGACACATGGTGACCTGAGTGAGGTGTGACACATGGTGACCTGAGTGAGGTGTGACACATGGTGACCAGAGTGAGGTGTGAGTGACACATGGTGACCTGAGTGAGGTTTGAGTGATGCATGGTGACCTGAGTGAGGTGTGAGTGACACATAGTGACCTGAGTGAGGTGTGACACATAGTAACCTGAGTGAGGTGTGAGTGACACATAGTGACCTGAGTGAGGTGTGAGTGACACATGGTGACCTGAGTGAGGTTTGAGTGATGCATGGTGACCTGAGTGAGGTGTGAGTGACACATGGTGACCTGAGTGAGGTTTGAGTGACACATGGTGACCTGAGTGAGGTGTGACACATGGTGACCTGAGTGAGGTGTGAGTAAAGCATGGTGACCTGAGTGAGGTGTGAGTGACACATGGCGACCTGAGTGAGATGTGAGTGACACATGGTGACCTGAGTGAGATGTGAGTGACACATGGTGACCTGAGTGAGATGTGAGTGACACATGGTGACCTTGTGATGCAGTCCAGCTGGGCTTGTGAGGTCTCTGGGGAGACCTAATTTAACCAATTATATGGTCACACCTTGCCTTGGCAAACGTCTGTAGCCACGCCCACGTCTGAGGTCTTTTGTTCTTGACGGCGTCAGGTCATACACGTGGTTGTGGAGGGTGCTTGGACCACCATAAAAGCCCAAGGAAGAGCATGATCAGGAGATTCGAGCGGAGCTGCTGCTGGGGTGCAGAGCTCCTGAGCAGAGACTTCGAGTGGAGCTGCTGCTGGAGTGCAGGGCTCGGGAGAAGGCTGCTGAAGTCTCTGAAGGAGACTGTTGGGGGCATTGGGCAGAGTACTGGCTTGGCGCAGTACTCGTGCTGTGTAGGTCTTGGGACCTGTGGCTTAGTTCCTGTGATGAACTGCCCTCTGAACTATATTGTAAGTTACATTCATTTTGGTCAAGTTTATTGTGTTCCCTGTCTCACTGCTTATGTGTACCACCCCATTTATCTAAACCACAATAATGTTCTCCTGTTCCCAAATATATTATTGTACAAAGACTTAATAATAAACTGTGTTTGAGAAGAATAGTAATATTCACTGCCCACCGTTATTTATTCTTTTTTCTTATATTTTATTATGTTTATATGAGTGAAGAATGGGCGAGGCATATGTTAGTGAGTAGTGTAGAGACAATTGAGAGTGAGTGATGTCCCCAGCCTACGACTTGCCAGAAGTGTTAGTGTTACCTGTGTGAAATAAGGTGACCTTGAATACGGTCCAGTGTTTATGGCCGCCTTGTTTTATGAGGCCAGTGAATCCTACTAGTGGCATAGGATAATGGAGGGTCTTAGCTGCGATGCCTGCCCTGTCTCGATTTTCAGATGTTGTAGTGTGCATGTGAAGTGTGCCGAAAATGCGACCTTGGTGGTCGTGAAGTGGTCCAGTTGCAGTTACTTGAAAGAATGCAACCCGTTGGAGCAGTTTTCCACGCCATAGAAGCCTAGAGAGGTTTGGCCCAATGGTTAACGTGCGAGGGTGACTAGCATTGGCTAGTGCATTTCTAGTAGAAGTAGGGAAGGCACTGGAGCCCGATATTTAGGTTTAAGGAGAAATGATGGGTAAGGAGGCTTTGCACCAGAGAGCAACTATTATGCTGGCCAACTGCCAGGTGTACTGATTATGCTGCCTTGTGGTAGATGAGAAGGTTGAGGGAAATATATGTAGTTGAATAATTTTGTATTATGTATAATTTTGTCTTTGTATTGTAATAGATTTAAGGGATTAGGATTAAAATAGTCTAATAACTAGGACAAATTGTCCTAGTTCTCAGATATTTTAAATTGGGAGAGAAAGGGGGATGTGATGCAGTCCAGCTGGGCTTGTGAGGTCTCTAGGGAGACCTAATTTAACCAATTATATGGTCACACCTTGCCTTGGCAAACGTCTGTAGCCACGCCCATGTCTGAGGTCTTTTGTTCTTGACGGCGTCAGGTCGTACACGTGGTTGTGGAGGGTGCTTGGACCACCATAAAAGCCCAAGGAAGAGCATGATCAGGAGATTCGAGCGGAGCTGCTGCTGGGGTGCAGAGCTCCTGAGCAGAGACTTCGAGTGGAGCTGCTGCTGGGGTGCAGGGCTCGGGAGAAGGCTGCTGAAGTCTCTGGAGGAGACTGTTGGGGGCATTGGGCAGAGTACTGGCTTGGCGCAGTACTCGTGCTGTGTAGGTCTTGGGACCTGTGGCTTAGTTCCTGTGATGAACTGCCCTCTGAGCTACATTGTAAGTTACATTCATTTTGGTCAAGTTGATTGTGTTCCCTGTCTCACTGCTTATGTGTACCACCCCATTTATCTAAACCACAATAATCTCCTGTTCCCAAATATATTATTGTACAAAGACTTAATAATAAACTGTGTTTGAGTAGAATAGTAATATTCACTGCCCACCGTTATTTATTCTTTTTTCTTATATTTTATTATGTTTATATGAGTGAAGAATGGGCGAGGCATATGTTAGTGAGTAGTGTAGAGTTAATGAGAGTGTCGTGGTGGTCACCACTGACCTGTCATTACCTACCTACCTCCGCTAATCATCTCACTCCTACCACCTCGCCTGCCTCTCCCCTGCCTACATAATCCCTTACTCCCATATTCCCCACTTATACCCAATTCAATCATTACCCCCCTACATGACAACCTGAGTGAGATGCGAGTGACACATGGTGACCTGAGTGAGATGTGAGTGACACATGGTGACCTGAGTGAGATGTGAGTGACACATGGTGACCTGAGTGAGGTGTGAGTGACACATGGTGACCTGAGTGAGATGTGAGTGACACATGGTGACCTGAGTGAGATGTGAGTGACACATAGTGACCTGAGTGCGATGTCAGCGACACATGGTGACCTGAGTGAGGTGTGAGTGACACATGGTGACATGAATGAGATGTGAGTGACACATGATGACCTGAGTGAGATGTGAATGACACATGGTGACCTGAGTGAGATGTGAGTGATACATGGTGACCTGAGTGAGATGAGTGACACATGGTGACCTGAGTGAGATGTGAGTGACACATGGTGACCTGGGTGAGGTTTGAGTGACACATGGTGACCTGAGTGAGGTGTGAGTGACACATGGTGACCTGAGTGAGATGTGACACATGGTGACCTGAAGAATGTCTTGTTGGGATGATGACAGGAAGACGATGTAATCATGTGACTCCTGTGTTGCTGGGTAGGCGCTGCCCCGCCTGGTTGACTAAATTATGTATGCTAATATTTCTGAAAGTTTTAACGGCTGATCGCCATCACCGACACCATAAAACATAATACTGGAAACTACAACATTTCAAAAACATTATCCTACATGATAGTGAACCAGAGACAAAGTAGCACCTACTTAACAACGCAGGAGTCACATGACCCCGTTGTCTACCCGTCATCATCCCAACATGACATTCTTCAGGTCTTCTCAACCTCTGTATGTTAGAAGTGATCAAGGTCACAGGACCATATCGTTCTTTAACAACTATGTCCTAGTATTTGCTCGGGTGTTTTTTCTGAACCAACTTCTGAGTATCTATTACTAAGGTTTATGCCACGTCACATACACAAAAACCTCGGTATGTTTTCCCACAAACAAAAATATAAAAAAACTTTTATGTGTGTTGCCATGATTATTCTCCTCAACCTGCGTGCAAAAACAACTGTTTACCACCACAGGTAGCACCTCCCAGCACTGTTTACTACCACAGGTAGCACCTACCAGCACTGTTTACTACCACAGGTAGCACCTCCCAGCACTGTTTACTACCACAGGTAGCACCTACCAGCACTGTTTACTACCACAGGTAGCACCTCCCAGCACTGTTTACTACCACAGGTAGCACCTACCAGCACTGTTTACTACCACAGGTAGCACCTCCCAGCACTGTTTACTACCACAGGTAGCACCTACCAGCACTGTTTACTACCACACGTAGCACCTCCCAGCACTGTTTACTACCACAGGTAGCACCTACCAGCACTGTTTACCACCACAGGTAGCACCTCCCAGCACTGTTTACTACCACAGGTAGCACCTACCAGCACTGTTTACTACCACACGTAGCACCTCCCAGCACTGTTTACTACCACAGGTAGCACCTACCAGCACTGTTTACCACCACAGGTAGCACCTCCCAGCACTGTTTACTACCACAGGTAGCACCTACCAGCACTGTTTACTACCACACGTAGCACCTCCCAGCACTGTTTACTACCACAGGTAGCACCTACCAGCACTGTTTACCACCACAGGTAGCACCTCCCAGCACTGTTTACTACCACACGTAGCACCTCCCAGCACTGTTTACTACCACAGGTAGCACCTACCAGCACTGTTTACTACCACAGGTAGCACCTCCCAGCACTGTTTACTACCACAGGTAGCACCTACCAGCACTGTTTACTACCACAGGTAGCACCTACCAGCACTGTTTACTACCACACGTAGCACCTCCCAGCACTGTTTACTACCACAGGTAGCACCTACCAGCACTGTTTACCACCACAGGTAGCACCTCCCAGCACTGTTTACTACCACAGGTAGCACCTACCAGCACTGTTTACTACCACACGTAGCACCTCCCAGCACTGTTTACTACCACAGGTAGCACCTACCAGCACTGTTTACCACCACAGGTAGCACCTCCCAGCACTGTTTACTACCACACGTAGCACCTCCCAGCACTGTTTACTACCACAGGTAGCACCTACCAGCACTGTTTACTACCACAGGTAGCACCTCCCAGCACTGTTTACTACCACAGGTAGCACCTACCAGCACTGTTTACTACCACAGGTAGCACCTACCAGCACTGTTTACTACCACAGGTAGCACCTACCAGCACTGTTTACTACCACAGGTAGCACCTCCCAGCACTGTTTACTACCACAGGTAGCACCTACCAGCACTGTTTACTACCACAGGTAGCACCTACCAGCACTGTTTACTACCACAGGTAGCACCTCCCAGCACTGTTTACTACCACAGGTAGCACCTACCAGCACTGTTTACTACCACAGGTAGCACCTACCAGCACTGTTTACCACCACAGGTAGCACCTACCAGCATTGTTTACTACCACAGGTAGCACCTACCAGCACTGTTTACCACCACAGGTAGCACCTACCAGCACTGTTTACCACCACAGGTAGCACCTACCAGCACTGTTTACTACCACAGGTAGCACCTACCAGCACTGTTTACCACCACAGGTAGCACCTACCAGCACTGTTTACCACCACAGGTAGCACCTACCAGCACTGTTTACTACCACAGGTAGCACCTACCAGCACTGTTTACCACCACAGGTAGCACCTACCAGCACTGTTTACCACCACAGGTAGCACCTACCAGCACTGTTTACCACCACAGGTAGCACCTACCAGCACTGTTTACCACCACAGGTAGCTGCTACCAACAAAATTTTCCAGCATATTTTAGCGATTTTATCGCATATCTGATCATTTTTTGTGTGTTTCTTGCCACATTCAATCGTGGTCTTGCTACATTCAGTCATAGTCTTGCCTCAGCGTCATGACGCCTCTCCATCCTGCTTTTCTTTCAAATGTGTCTTCACTTAACATTATTTTCCCGCCAAACATCGCCAATCCAACCCCATGTTCCCGCCAAGTACCTTCCTTCCCGCCAAAAGTCGTGTTGACAGAGCGTTGAGGGGCCCTCTCCTCGCCTTCCTCTCCCACACTCAGACTATTAGTGTAATGATGTGGTGTGGGGGGATTGTTGGGACTCAGGAGGCAATTAGTACCGGAGATTTAGTCCCGTTGTTAAAATGAATTAGTGAGCGCTCGCTCAGCGAGGGCTCGTCTCTCCACTCACATGACAAAATTGGGCACAAGAGCAGTTAGCGGCTACCTTGTTCCTTATGACTGCTACATTCTGTATTCCCTCCCTCCCTGTGTCTCATCTACGTCTTTAGCTGTCATCTGTGTCCCTTGGCTCCCTGTGTCTCGTCTGCGTTTTTAGCTGGAGGCAAAGTACTCAAATTCAACAAGTTGTGAACAAGACAACTGCCGACAAGAACCGTATTGTCGTTACGCCTATGGACAACGAAGTTCCACCCAGTAATTGTCTTTTTCACCTGCGTACTGAGCTGCCATCAGTGTCCCCTGCCTTCCTTGGCTTACATCTCCAGCAACGTATGATCAGAAATGGTACACAGTACCGACAAGACGAAGAATTAGACACAGGTGCAACATCTGGGTATCTTTATTGTAGACGTTTAGCCAACAAGTGGCTTTATCAATGCAAATCAAGGACATAATCTGAAGAATGTAGAATTATATACAAAAGATGAGGTAATCAGTCCCTCAGCCTAAAGATGATGTGTTCAGTCCAACAATCTCAAGAAAAATGGGCTGAACACATCGTCTCTAGGTTAGGGGACTGATTACCTCATTCTCCTCCCCACCTTCCATCGTTTTTCTCTGTATTGGACTGAAGAAGCCAGTGCCTGGAGAAACGTTTCCTCAATAAAAATTTCAAAATGTTGCACAAGTGTCTCATTCTTCAAGTGTTGCTCTTGTACACCTTTGTGTTAGTACTCCCCTTCTTTCATTTCCCTTCCTTCTCCTTTATTTCTCCTCTTCCGCTTTCTCCTTTCTATTAAACTACTGCCTCCTCTTCTTCCTGTTTTTTTCCTCTTCCGCCACTTCCTCCTTCCTCTCGTCCCTCGTAAGTTATAACATTGTTTGCTACAACTGGAAAAATTTATATACTGAAGTAGGAGCCGCTGGAGTGTGAGTTACTGCTGTCGCTTACCCTCAAGCAGCAGATGTTCCTTGAGCACCAAGTAACACTTACCTAAGCCCCAACACAAGTGACGCTCACTCAGGTCTCACCTGTCAACACAAACAAAGAATTAACAAAAGACAACAGACTAAAACTATGACTTAACTATTACTATTATGGTACATTACTACTACAGCTAATATATTATTACCACTACTATTACTGTTACTAATACTTCTGATGAGTTCCGATAACTTTTCTACTCCCAGAGCCCGGCCATGATCCAGGCTCCTCTGGTTCTTGCCTGGTCAACCAGAATGTTGCCGCTGGTGGTCCACTGACCCAAATATCCATCACAGCCTGGCTGATCTGGCATCTGGTGAAGATACTTGTTCAGTTTTCTCTTGAAGACTTCTACACTTGTTCCAGCAGTGTTTCTGATATCCTGTGGTAAGATGATGAATAGTCTAGGACCCCAGACGCTGGTCCCAGACCATGTAGCACTTCCTCCAGTACCTCTCACTTTAGTTAATAACAGATATTAACACTACTACTATTACTACTGTTTATTACGCACGACATTCCAGAAAATATACGAATAAAAACGCTTCGTTAATAATGTTAGTGGACGGGATTTATTTCTTCAAATAACGTACAAAATACTTTTCAGGATCTTTTTCCTCAAATTTATGAATCAAATTAATTGCTTAATCAATATTAAAAATGTCTACCTTGTTACCTATTTCTTGTTGAGCACCAAATTCTCTTCCTCACTTTCTTTAGCCCTAAGGATTTTTAACTCCTTTTCTTCCTGGATCTTCGTAAGTTCAATCCTTCTCAGTTCTCTTTCTTCCATAATTAGGGCTAATTCCAGCCTTAAAAAATTCTGTGTCAATAGTGTCATTATCAGCAGTGGTGTTTGATCCAGCACCTCCCACACACCCGTCACCACTACAACCTCCCACACACCTGTCACCACTACAACCTCCCACACACCTGTCACCACTACAACCTCCCACACACCCGTCACCACTACAACCTCCCACACACCTGTCACCACTACAACCTCCCACACACCCGTCACCACTACAACCTCCCACACACCTGTCACCACTACAACCTCCCACACACCTGTCACCACTACAACCTCCCACACACCCTTCACCACTACAACCTCCCACACACCTGTCACCACTACAACCTCCCACACACCCGTCACCACTACAACCTCCCACACACCTGTCACCACTACAACCTCCCACACACCTGTCACCACTACAACCTCCCACACACCTGTCACCACTACAACCTCCCACACACCTGTCACCACTACAACCTCCCACACACCTGTCACCACTACAACCTCCCACACACCCGTCACCACTACAACCTCCCACACACCCGTCACCACTACAACCTCCCACACACTTGTCACCACTACAACCTTCCACACACCTGTCACCACTACAACCTCCCACACACCTGTCACCACTACAACCTCCCACACACCTGTCACCACTACAACCTACCACACACCTGTCACCACTACAACCTCCCACACACCCGTCACCACTACAACCTCCCACACACCCGTCACCACTACAACCTCCCACACACCCGTCACCACTACAACCTCCCACACACTTGTCACCACTACAACCTCCCACACACCTGTCACCACTACAACCTCCCACACACCTGTCACCACTACAACCTCCCACACACCTGTCACCACTACAACCTACCACACACCTGTCACCACTACAACCTCCCACACACCTGTCACCACTACAACCTCCCACACACCTGTCACCACTACAACCTCCCACACACCCGTCACCACTATAACCTCCCACACACCCGTCACCACTACAACCTCCCACACACCCGTCACCACTACAATCTCCCACACACCCGTCACCACTACAACCTCCCACACACCTGTCACTACTACAACCTCCCACACACCTGTCACCACTACAACCTCCCACACACCTGTCACCACTACAACCTCCCACACACCTGTCACCACTACAACCTCCCACACACCTGTCACCACTACAACCTCCCACACACCTGTCACCACTACAACCTCCCACACACCTGTCACCACTACAACCTCCCACACACCCGTCACCACTATAACCTCCCACACACCCGTCACCACTACAACCTCCCACACACCTGTCACCACTACAATCTCCCACACACCCGTCACCACTACAACCTCCCACACACCCGTCACCACTACAACCTCCCACACACCCGTCACCACTACAACCTCCCACACACCTGTCACCACTACAACCTCCCACACACCTGTCACCACTACAACCTACCACACACCCGTCACCACTACAACCTCCCACACACCCATCACCACTACAACCTCCCACACACCTGTCACCACTACAACCTCCCACACACCCGTCACCACTACAACCTCCCACACACCCGTCACCACTACAACCTCCCACACACCCGTCACCACTACAACCTCCCACACACCCGTCACCACTACAACCTCCCACACACCCGTCACCACTACAAGCTCCCACACACCTGTCACCACTACAACCTCCCACACACCTGTCACCACTACAACCTCCCACACACCCGTCACCACTACAACCTCCCACACACCCCTCACCACTACAACCTCCCACACACCCGTCACCACTACAACCTCCCACACACCTGTCACCACTACAACCTCCCACACACCGGTCACCACTACAACCTCCCACACACCCGTCACCACTACAACCTCCCACACACCTGTCACCACAACAACCTCCCACACATCTGTCACCACTACAACCTCCCACACACCGGTCACCAATACAACCTCCCACACACCCGTCACCACTACAACCTCCCACACACCCGTCACCACTACAACCTCCCACACACCCGTCACCACTACAACCTTTCACACACCCATCACCACTACAACCTCCCACACACCGGTCACCACTACAACCTCCCACACACCCGTCACCACTACAGCCTCCCACACACCCGTCACCACTACAACCTCCCACACACCTGTCACCACTACAATCTCCCATACACCCGTCACCACTACAACCTCCCACACACCTGTCACCACTACAACCTCCCACACACCCGTCACCACTACAACCTCCCACACACCCGTCACCACTACAACCTCCCACACACCCGTCACCACTACAACCTCCCACACACCCGTCACCACTACAACCTCCCAAACACCCGTCACCACTACAACCTCCCACACACCCGTCACCACTACAACCTCCCACACACCCGTCACCACTACAACCTCCCACACACCCGTCACCACTACAACCTCCCACACACCCGTCACCACTACAACCTCCCACACACCCGTCACCACTACAACCTCCCACACACCTGTCACCACTACAACCTCCCACACACCCGTCACCACTACAACCTCCCACACACCCGTCACCACTACAACCTCCCAAACACCCGTCACCACTACAACCTCCCACACACCCGTCACCACTACAACCTCCCACACAACCTTCACCACTACAACCTCCCACACATCCGTCACCACTACAACCTCCCACACACCCGTCACCACTACAACCTCCCACACACCCGTCACCACTACAACCTCACACACACCCGTCACCACTACAACCTCCCACACACCTGTCACCACTACAACCTCCCACACACCCGTCACCACTACAACCTCCCACACACCCGTCACCACTACAACCTCCCACACACCTGTCACCACTACAACCTCCCACACACCCGTCACCACTACAACCTCCCACACACCCGTCACCACTACAACCTCCCACACACCCGTCACCACTACAACCTCCCACACACCCGTCACCACTACAACCTCCCACACACCCGTCACCACTACAACCTCCCACACACCTGTCACCACTACAACCTCCCACACACCTGTCACCACTACAACCTCCCACACACCCGTCACCACTACAACCTCCCACACACCCGTCACCACTACAACCTCCCACACACCTGTCACCACTACAACCTCCCACACACCCGTCACCACTACAACCTCCCACACACCCGTCACCACTACAACCTCCCACACACCTGTCACCACAACAACCTCCCACACACCCGTCACCACTACAACCTCCCACACACCCGTCACCACTACAACCTCCCACACACCTGTCACCACTACAACCTCCCACACACCGGTCACCACTACAACCTCCCACACACCTGTCACCACTACAACCTCCCACACACCCGTCACCACTACAACCTCCCACACACCTGTCACCACTACAACCTCCCACACACCGGTCACCACTACAACCTCCCACACACCTGTCACCACTACAACCTCCCACACACCCGTCACCACTACAACCTCCCACACACCGGTCACCACTACAACCTCCCACACACCTGTCACCACTACAACCTCCCACACACCGGTCACCACTACAACCTCCCACACACCCGTCACCACTACAACCTCCCACACACCCGTCACCACTACAACCTCCCACACACCTGTCACCACTACAACCTCCCACACACCCGTCACCACTACAACCTCCCACACACCTGTCACCACTACAACCTCCCACACACCCGTCACCACTACAACCTCCCACACACCCGTCACCACTACAACCTCCCACACACCCGTCACCACTACAACCTCCCACACACCCGTCACCACTACAACCTCCCACACACCCGTCACCACTACAACCTCCCACACACCCGTCACCACTACAACCTCCCACACACCCGTCACCACTACAACCTCCCACACACCTGTCACCACTACAACCTCCCACACACCCGTCACCACTACAACCTCCCACACACCCGTCACCACTACAACCTCCCACACACCCGTCACCACTACAACCTCCCACACACCCGTCACCACTACAACCTCCCACACACCCGTCACCACTACAACCTCCCACACACCCGTCACCACTACAACCTCCCACACACCCGTCACCACTACAACCTCCCACACACCCGTCACCACTACAACCTCCCACACACCCGTCACCACTACAACCCCCCACACACCCGTCACGACTACAACCTCCCACACACCTGTCACCACTACAACCTCCCACACACCCGTCACCACTACAACCTCCCACACACCCGTCACCACTACAACCTCTCACACACCTGTCACCACTACAACCTCCCACACACCCGTCACCACTACAACCTCCCACACACCCGTCACCACTACAACCTCCCACACACCCGTCACCACTACAACCTCCCACACACCCGTCACCACTACAACCTCCCACACACCCGTCACCACTACAACCTCCCACACACCCGTCACCACTACAACCTCCCACACACCCGTCATCACTACAACCTCCAAGACACCCGTCACCACTACAACCTCCCACACACCCGTCATCACTACAACTTCCCACACACCGGTCACCACTACAACCTCTCAGACACCCGTCACCACTACACCCTCCCAGCCACCCGTCACTACACTCACACACACCTCACCACTACAACCTCTCACACACCCGTCACCACTACAACCTCCCACACACCCGTCACCACTACAACCTCCCACACACCTGTCACCACTACAACCTCCCACACACCCGTCACCACTACAACCTCCCATACACCCGTCACCACTACAACCTCCCATACACCCGTCACCACTACAATCTCCCACACACTGGTCACCACTACAACCTCCCATACACCCGTCACCACTACATCCTCCCATACACCCGTCACCACTACAACCTCCCACACACCCGTCACCACTACAACCTCCCACACACCTGTCACCACTACAACCTCCCAAACACCTGTCACCACTACAACCTCCCACACACCTGTCACCACTACAACCTCCCACACACCCGTCACCACTACAACCTCCCACACACCCGTCACCACTACAACCTCCCACACACCCGTCACCACTACAACCTCTCACACACAGGTCACCACTACAACCTCCCACACACCCGTCACCACTACAACTTCCCACACACCTGTCACCACTACAACCTCCCACACACCCGTCACCACTACAACCTCCCACACACCCGTCACCACTACAACCTCCCACACACCTGTCACCACTACAACCTCCCACACACCCGTCACCACTACAACCTCCCACACACCTGTCACCACTACAACCTCCCACACACCGGTCACCACTACAACCTCCCACACACCCGTCACCACTACAACCTCCCACACACCCGTCACCACTACAACCTCCCACACACCCGTCACCACTACAACCTCCCACACACCTGTCACCACTACAACCTCCCACACACCGGTCACCACTACAACCTCCCACACACCCGTCACCACTACAACCTCCCACACACCCGTCACCACTACAACCTCCCACACACCTGTCACCACTACAACCTCCCACACACCCGTCACCACTACAACCTCCCACACACCTGTCACCACTACAACCTCCCACACACCCGTCACCACTACAACCTCCCACACACCCGTCACCACTACAACCTCCCACACACCCGTCACCACTACAACCTCCCACACACCCGTCACCACTACAACCTCCCACACACCCGTCACCACTACAATCTCCCACACACCTGTCACTACTACAACCTCCCACACACCTGTCACCACTATAACCTCCCACACACCTGTCACCACTACAACCTCCCACACACCTGTCACCACTACAACCTCCCACACACCTGTCACCACTACAACCTCCCACACACCTGTCACCACTACAACCTCCCACACACCTGTCACCACTACAACCTCCCACACACCTGTCACCGCTACAACCTCCCACACACCTGTCACCACTACAACCTCCCACACACCCGTCACCACTACAACCTCTGCTACTGACACACATTTTCCAAATTAATAACACAAAACACTAGCTTATTACAACATAAATTACTCATATAAAATAATAAACCACAATGCACATAATTACACTAAATTATTATTATATTCAGTGAATTATTAATATTAAATAACTCTAAATCATTAAACTTACACAAAAAAATCAGGCAGAAAAATTACTTTCATAATTACACCTGAACAACGGTAATTTATTTCTATTAATGTTTATAACAAAACCTCCAAGTTAAATACTGAATCTCCAAGTTTTAAATGTGAATTATTATTCTAAATGTGAATTATCATTCTAAATGTGAATTATTATTCTAAATGTGAATTATTATTCTAAATGTGAATTATTATTCTAAATGTGAATTATCATTCTAAATGTGAATTATCATTCTAAATGTGAATTATCATTCTAAATGTGAATTATTATTCTAAATGTGAATTATTATTCTAAATGTGAATTATCATTCTAAATGTGAATTATTATTCTAAATGTGAATTATCATTCTAAATGTGAATTATTATTCTAAATGTGAATTATCATTCTAAATGTGAATTATTATTCTAAATGTGAATTATTCTAAATGTGAATTATTATTCTAAATGGGAATTATTATTCTAAATGTGAATTATCATTCTAAATGTGAATTATCATTCTAAATGTGAATTATCATTCTAAATGTGAATTATCATTCTAAATGTGAATTATTATTCTAAATGTGAATTATTATTCTAAATGTGAATTATTATTCTAAATGTGAATTATTATTCTAAATGTGAATTATTATTCTAAATGTGAATTATCATTCTAAATGTGAATTATTATTCTAAATGTGAATTATTATTCTAAATGTGAATTATTATTCTAAATGGGAATTATTATTCTAAATGTGAATTATCATTCTAAATGTGAATTATTATTCTAAATGTGAATTATTATTCTATATGTGAATTATCATTCTAAATGTGAATTATTATTCTAAATGTGAATTATTATTCTAAATGTGAATTATTATTCTAAATGGGAATTATTATTCTAAATGTGAATTATCATTCTAAATGTGAATTATCATTCTAAATGTGAATTATTATTCTAAATGTGAATTATTATTCTAAATGTGAATTATCATTCTAAATGTGAATTATCATTCTAAATGCGAATTATCATTCTAAATGTGAATTATCATTCTAAATGTGAATTATCATTCTAAATGTGAATTATCATTCTAAATGTGAATTATCATTCTAAATGTGAATTATTATTCTAAATGTGAATTATTATTCTAAATGTGAATTATTATTCTAAATGTGAATTATCATTCTAAATGTGAATTATTCTAAATGTGAATTATTATTCTAAATGTGAATTATTATTCTAAATGGGAATTATTATTCTAAATGTGAATTATCATTCTAAATGTGAATTATCATTCTAAATGTGAATTATCATTCTAAATGTGAATTATCATTCTAAATGTGAATTATTATTCTAAATGTGAATTATTATTCTAAATGTGAATTATTATTCTAAATGTGAATTATTATTCTAAATGTGAATTATCATTCTAAATGTGAATTATTATTCTAAATGTGAATTATTATTCTAAATGTGAATTATCATTCTAAATGTGAATTATTATTCTAAATGTGAATTATCATTCTAAATGTGAATTATTATTCTAAATGTGAATTATCATTCTAAATGTGAATTATTATTCTAAATGTGAATTATCATTCTAAATGTGAATTATCATTCTAAATGTGAATTATTATTCTAAATGTGAATTATCATTCTAAATGTGAATTATTATTCTAAATGTGAATTATTATTCTAAATGTGAATTATCATTCTAAATATGAATTATTATTGTAAATGTGAATTATCATTCTAAATGTGAATTATTATTCTAAATGTGAATTATTATTCTAAATGTGAATTATCATTCTAAATGTGAATTATTATTCTAAATGTGAATTATTATTCTAAATGTGAATTATTATTCTAAATGTGAATTGTCATTCTAAATGTGAATTATTATTCTAAATGTGAATTATTATTCTAAATGTGAATTATCATTCTAAATTTGAATTATCATTCTAAATGTGAATTATTATTCAAATTTGAATTATCATTCTAAATGTGAATTATTATTCTAAATGTGAATTATTATTCTAAATGTGAATTATCATTCTAAATGTGAATTATTATTCTAAATGTGAATTATTATTCTAAATGTGAATTATCATTCTAAATCTGAATTATCATTCTAAATGTGAATTGTAATTCTAAATTTGAATTATCATTCTAAATTTGAATTATCATTCTAAATGTGAATTATTATTCTAAATGTGAATCATCATTCTAAATTTGAATTATCATTCTAAATGTGAATTATTATTCTAAATGTGAATTATCATTCTAAATTTGAATTATCATTCTAAATGTGAATTATTATTCTAAATGTGAATCATCATTCTAAATTTGAATTATCATTCTAAATGTGAATTATTATTCTAAATGTGAATTATCATTCTAAATTTGAATTATCATTCTAAATTTGAATTATCATTCTAAATTTGAATTATCATTCTAAATTTGAATTATCATTCTAAATTTGAATTATCATTCTAAATTTGAATTATCATTCTAAATTTGAATTATCATTCTAAATTTGAATTATCATTCTAAATTTGAATTATCATTCTAAATGTGAATTATGAGGCTTCATGACACTAGTTAGTGGGGCTTCATGACACTAGTTAGTGAGGCTTCATGACACTAGTTAGTGGGGCTTCATGACACTAGTTAGTGAGGCTTCATGACACTAGTTAGTGGGGCTTCATGACACTAGTTAGTGGGGCTTCATGACACTAGTTAGTGGGGCTCCATGACACTAGTTAGTGGGGCTTCATGACACTAGTTAGTGGGGCTTCATGACACTAGTTAGTGAGGCTTCATGACACTAGTTAGTGGGGCTCCATGACACTAGTTAGTGGGGCTTCATGACACTAGTTAGTGGGGCTTCATGATACTAGTTAGTGAGGCTTCATGACACTAGTTAGTGGGGCTCCATGACACTAGTTAGTGGGGCTTCATGACACTAGTTAGTGGGGCTTCATGACACTAGTTAGTGAGGCTTCATGACACTAGTTAGTGGGGCTCCATGACACTAGTTAGTGGGGCTTCATGACACTAGTTAGTGGGGCTTCATGACACTAGTTAGTGGGGCTTCATGACACTAGTTAGTGGGGCTTCATGACACTAGTTAGTGGGGCTCCATGACACTAGTTAGTGGGGCTCCATGACACTAGTTAGTGGGGCTCCATGACACAAGTTAGTGGGGCTCCATGACACTAGTTAGTGGGGCTCCATGACACTAGTTAGTGGGGCTTCATGACACTAGTTAGTGAGGCTTCATGACACTAGTTAGTGAGGCTTCATGACACTAGTTAGTGGGGCTTCATGACACTAGTTAGTGGGGCTTCATGACACTAGTTAGTGGGGCTCCATGACACTAGTTAGTGGGGCTCCATGACACTAGTTAGTGGGGCTCCATGACACTAGTTAGTGGGGCTCCATGACACTAGTTAGTGAGGCTTCATGACACTAGTTAGTGAGGCTTCATGACACTAGTTAGTGGGGCTTCATGACACTAGTTAGTGGGGCTTCATGACACTAGTTAGTGGGGCTCCATGACACTAGTTAGTGGGGCTCCATGACACTAGTTAGTGGGGCTCCATAACACTAGTTAGTGGGGCTCCATGACACTAGTTAGTGGGGCTCCATGACACTAGTTAGTGGGGCTCCATGACACTAGTTAGTGGGGCTCCATGACACTAGTTAGTGGGGCTCCATGACACTAGTTAGTGGGGCTCCATGACACTAGTTAGTGGGGCTCCATGACACTAGTTAGTGGGGCTCCATGACACTAGTTAGTGGGGCTCCATGACACTAGTTAGTGGGGCTCCATGACACTAGTTAGTGGGGCTCCATGACACTAGTTAGTGGGGCTCCATGACACTAGTTAGTGGGGCTCCATGACACTAGTTAGTGGGGCTCCATGACACTAGTTAGTGGGGCTCCATGACACTAGTTAGTGGGGCTCCATGACACTAGTTAGTGAGGCTTCTTGACACTAGTTAGTGGGGCTCCATGACACTAGTTAGTGGGGCTCCATGACACTAGTTAGTGGGGCTCCATGACACTAGTTAGTGGGGCTTCATGACACTATTTAGTGGGGCTTCATGACACTAGTTAGTGAGGCTTCATGACACTAGTTAGTGGGGCTCCATGACACTAGTTAGTGAGGCATCATGACACTAGTTAGTGGGGTTCCATGACACTAGTTAGTGGGGCTCCATGACACTAGTTAGTGGGGCTCCATGACACTAGTTAGTGGGGCTTCATGACACTAGTTAGTGGGGCTTCATGACACTAGTTAGTGGGGCATCATGACACTAGTTAGTGGGGCTCCATGACACTAGTTAATGGGGCTTCATGACACTAGTTAGTGGGGCTCCATGACACTAGTTAATGGGGCTCCATGACACTAGTTAGTGGGGCTTCATGACACTAGTTAGTGGGGCTCCATGACACTAGTTAGTGGGGCTCCATGACACTAGTTAGTGGGGCTTCATGACACTAGTTAGAGGGGCTCCAAGACACTAGGTAGTGGGGCTTCATGACACTAGGTAGTGGGGCTTCATGACACTAGTTAGTGGGGCTCCATGACACTAGTTAGTGGGGCTCCATGACACTAGTTAGTGGGGCTTCATAACACTAGTTAGTGGAGCTCCATGACACTAGGTAGTGGGGCTTCATGACACTAGTTAGTGGGGCTCCATGACACTAGGTAGTGGGGCTTCATGACACTAGTTAGTGGGGCTTCATGACACTAGTTAATGGGGCTTCATGACACTAGTTAGTGGGGCTCCATGACACCAGTTAATGGGGCTTCATGACACTAGTTAGTGGGGCTTCATGACACTAGTTAATGGGGCTCCATGACACTAGTTAGTGGGGCTCCATGACACTAGTTATTGGGCCTTCATGACACTAGTTAGTGGGGCTCCATGACACTAGGTAGTGAGGCTCCATGACACTAGGTAGTGAGGCTCCATGACACTAGTTAGTGGGGCTCCATGACACTAGTTAGTGGGGCTCCATGACACTAGTTAGTGGGGCTCCATGACACTAGTTAGTGGGGCTTCATGACACTAGTTAGTGGGGCTTCATGACACTAGGTAGTGAGGCTTCATGACACTAGTTAGTGGGGCTCCATGACACTAGTTAGTGGGGCTCCATGACACTAGTTAGTGGGGCTCCATGACACTAGTTAGTGGGGCTCCATGACACTAGTTAGTGGGGCTTCATGACACTAGTTAGTGGAGCTTCATGACACTAGTTAGTGGGGCTTCATGACACTAGTCAGTGAGGCTCCATGACACTAGTTAGTGGGGCTCCATGACACTAGTTAGTGGGGCTTCATGACACTAGTTAGTGGGGCTTCATGACACTAGTTAGTGGGGCTTCATGACACTAGTTAGTGGGGCTTCATGACACTAGTTAGTGGGGCTCCATGACACTAGTTAGTGGGGCTCCATGACACTAGTTAGTGGGGCTCCATGACACTAGTTAGTGAGGCTTCATGACACTAGTTAGTGGGGCTCCATGACACTAGTTAGTGGGGCATCATGACACTAGTTAGTAGGGCTCCATGACACTAGTTAGTGGGGCTCCATGACGCTAGTTAGTGAGGCTCCATGACACTAGTTAGTGGGGCTCCATGACACTAGTTAGTGGGGCTCCATGACACTAGTTAGTGGGGCTCCATGACACTAGTTAGTGGGGCTCCATGACACTAGTTAGCGGGGCTCCATGACACTAGTTAGTGGGGCTCCATGACACTAGTTAGTGGGGCTCCATGACACTAGTTAGTGGGGCTCCATGACACTAGTTAGTGAGGCTTCATGACACTAGTTAGTGGGGCTCCATGACACTAGTTAGTGGGGCATCATGACACTAGTTAGTGGGGCTCCATGACGCTAGTTAGTGGGGCTCCATGACGCTAGTTAGTGAGGCTCTATGACACTAGTTAGTGGGGCTCCATGACACTAGTTAGTGGGGCTCCATGACACTAGTTAGTGGGGCTCCATGACACTAGTTAGTGGGGCTCCATGACACTAGTTAGCGGGGCTCCATGACACTAGTTAGTGGGGCTCCATGACACTAGTTAGTGAGGCTCCATGACACTAGTTAGTGGGGCTCCATGACACTAGTTAGTGGGGCTCCATGACACTAGTTAGTGGGGCTCCATGACACTAGTTATTGGGGCTCCATCACACTAGTTAGTGAGGCTCCATGACACTAGTTAGTGGGGCTCCATGACACTAGTTAGTGGGGCTCCATGACACTAGTTAGTGGGGCTCCATGACACTAGTTAGTGGGGCTCCATGACACTAGTTAGTGAGGCTCCATGACACTAGTTAGTGGGGCTCCATGACACTAGTTAGTGAGGCTCCATGACACTAGTTAGTGGGGCTCCATGACACTAGTTAGTGGGGCTCCATGACACTAGTTAGAGGGGCTTCATGACACTAGTTAGTGAGGCTCCATGACACTAGTTAGTGGGGCTCCATGACTAGTTAGTGGGGCTCCATGACACTAGTTAGTGGAACTTCATGACACTAGTTAGTGAGGCACCATGACACTAGTTAGTGGGGCTTTGTGACACTAGTTAGTGAGGCTCCATGACACTAGTTAGTGGGGCTCCATGACACTAGTTAGTGGGGCTCCATGACACTAGTTAGTGGGGCTCCATGACACTAGTTAGTGGGGCTCCATGACACTAGTTAGTGGGGCTCCATGACACAGTGAGGCTCCATGACAGTAGTTAGTGGGGCTCCCTGACACTAGTTAGTGGGGCTTCATGACACTAGTTAGTGGGGCTCCATGACACTAGTTAGTGGGGCTCCATGACACTAGTTAGTGGGGCTCCATGACACTAGTTAGTGGGGCTCCATGACACTAGTTAGTGGGGCTCCATGACACTAGTTAGTGGGGCTCCATGACACTAGTTAGTGGGGCTCCATGACACTAGTTAGTGGGGCTTCATGACACTAGTTAGTGGGGCTCCATGACACTAGTTAGTGGGGCTCCATGACACTAGTTAGTGGGGCTCCATGACACTAGGTAGTGGGGCTTCATGACACTAGTTAGTGGGGCTTCATGACACTAGTTAATGGGGCTTCATGACACTAGTTAGTGGGGCTCCATGACACTAGTTAATGGGGCTTCATGACACTAGTTAGTGGGGCTTCATGACACTAGTTAATGGGGCTTCATGACACTAGTTAGTGGGGCTCCATGACACTAGTTAGTGGGGCTTCATGACACTAGTTAGTGGGGCTCCATGACACTAGGTAGTGAGGCTCCATGACACTAGGTAGTGAGGCTCCATGACACTAGTTAGTGGGGCTCCATGACACTAGTTAGTGGGGCTCCATGACACTAGTTAGTGGGGCTCCATGACACTAGTTAGTGGGGCTTCATGACACTAGTTAGTGGGGCTCCACGACACTAGGTAGTGAGGCTTCATGACACTAGTTAGAGGGGCTCCATGACACTAGTTAGTGGGGCTCCATGACACTAGTTAGTGGGGCTCCATGACACTAGTTAGTGGGGCTCCATGACACTAGTTACTGGGGCTTCATGACACTAGTTAGTGGGGCTTCATGACACTAGTTAGTGGGGCTTCATGACACTAGTTAGTGAGGCTCCATGACACTAGTTAGTGGGGCTCAATGACACTAGTTAGTGGGGCTCCATGACAATAGTTAGTGGGGCTTCATGACACTAGTTAGGGGGCTTCATGACACTAGTTAGTGGGGCTTCATGACACTAGTTAGTGGGGCTTCATGACACTAGTTAGTGGGGCTCCATGACACTAGTTAGTGGGGCTCCATGACACTAGTTAGTGGGGCTCCATGACACTAGTTAGTGAGGCTTCATGACACTAGTTAGTGGGGCTCCATGACACTAGTTAGTGGGGCATCATGACACTAGTTAGTGGGGCTCCATGACACTAGTTAGTGGGGCTCCATGACACTAGTTAGTGAGACTCCATGACACTAGTTAGTGGGGCTCCATGACACTAGTTAGTGGGGCTCCATGACACTAGTTAGTGGGGCTCCATGACACTAGTTAGTGGGGCTCCATGACACTAGTTAGCGGGGCTCCATGACACTAGTTAGTGGGGCTCCATGACACTAGTTAGTGAGGCTCCATGACACTAGTTAGTGGGGCTCCATAACACTAGTTAGTGGGGCTCCATGACACTAGTTAGTGGGGCTCCATGACACTAGTTATTGGGGCTCCATCACACTAGTTAGTGAGGCTCCATGACACTAGTTAGTGGGGCTCCATGACACTAGTTAGTGGAGCTCCATGACACTAGTTAGTGGGGCTCCATGACACTAGTTAGTGGGGCTCCATGACACTAGTTAGTGAGGCTTCATGACACTAGTTAGTGGGGCTCCATGACACTAGTTAGTGAGGCTCCATGACACTAGTTTGTGGGGTTCCATGGCACTAGTTAGTGGGGCTCCATGACACTAGTTAGAGGGGCTTCATGACACTAGTTAGTGAGGCTCCATGACACTAGTTAGTGGGGCTCCATGACTAGTTAGTGGGGCTCCATGACACTAGTTAGTGGAACTTCATGACACTAGTTAGTGGGGCTTCGTGACACTAGTTAGTGAGGCTCCATGACACTAGTTAGTGGGGCTCCATGACACTAGTTAGTGGGGCTCCATGACACTAGTTAGTGGGGCTCCATGACACTAGTTAGTGGGGCTCCATGACACAGTGAGGCTCCATGACAGTAGTTAGTGGGGCTCCCTGACACTAGTTAGTGGGGCTCCATGACACTAGTTAGTGGGGCTTCATGACACTAGTTAGTGAGGCTCCATGACAGTAGTTAGTGGGGCTCCATGACACTAGTTAATGGGGTTCCATGACACTAGTTAGTGGGGCTCCATGACACTAGTTAGTGGGGCTCCATGACACTAGTTAGTGGGGCTCCATGACACTAGTTAGTGGGGCTCCATGACACTAGTTAGTGGGGCTCCATGACACTAGTTAGTGGGGCTCCATGACACTAGTTAGTGGGGCTCCATGACACTAGTTAGTAAGGCTTCATGACACTAGTTAGTGCGGCTTCATGACACTAGTGGGGCTTCATGACACTAGTTAGTGGGGCTTCATGACACTAGTTAGTGGGGCTTCATGACACTAGTTAGTGAGGCTTCATGACACTAGTTAGTGAGGCTTCATGACACTAGTTAGTGGGGCTTCATGACACTAGTTAGTGAGGCTTCATGACACTAGTTAGTGAGGCTTCATGACACTAGTTAGTGAGGCTTCATGACACTAGTTAGTGAGGCTTCATGACACTAGTTAGTGAGGCTTCATCACTAGTTAGTGAGGCTTCATGACACTAGTTAGTGAGGCTTCATGACACTAGTTAGTTAGGCTTCATGACACTAGTTAGTGAGGCTTCATGACACTAGTTAGTGAGGCTTTATGACACTAGTTATTGAGGCTTCATGACACTAGTTAGTGAGGCTTCATGACACTAGTTAGTGAGGCTTCATGACACTAGTTAGTGAGGCTTCATGACACTAGTTAGTGAGGCTTCATGACACTAGTTAGTGAGGCTTCATGACACTAGTTAGTGAGGCTTCATGACACTAGTTAGTTAGGCTTCATGACACTAGTTAGTGAGGCTTCATGACACTAGTTAGTGAGGCTTCATGACACTAGTTAGTGAGGCTTCATGACACTAGTTAGTGAGGCTTCATGACACTAGTTAGTGAGGCTTCATGACACTAGTTAGTGAGGCTCCATGACACTAGTTAGTGAGGCTTCATGACACTAGTTAGTGAGGCTTCATGACACTAGTTAGTGGGGCTCCATGACACTAGTTAATGGGGCTTCATGACACTAGTTAGTGGGGCTACATGACACTAGTTAGTGGGGCTTCATGACACTAGTTAGTGGGGCTTCATGACACTAGTTAGTGAGGCTTCATGACACTAGTTAGTGGGGCTTCATGACACTAGTTAGTGGGGCTTCATGACACTAGTTAGTGGGGCTTCATGACACTAGTTAGTGGGGCTTCATGACACTAGTTAGTGGGGCTTCATGACACTAGTTAGTGAGGCTTCATGACACTAGTTAGTGAGGCTTCATGACACTAGTTAGTGAGGCTTCATGACACTAGTTAGTGAGGCTTCATGACACTAGTTAGGCTTCATGACACTAGTTAGTGAGGCTTCATGACACCTTTGTCTTCTGCTGGCCTCTTAGCCTGCAGCCAAAAAACTATAATCTGTACTCTCCAAAATAGGCCCTTTACATACTAGGGCCTTATAGGTAAAATAGTGTGAGCACAAAAACAAAATAATCTATGGCCTAAACTTACCCAAAATGCCGCCCACGTACTTAACCAGACACCATAACATCTTGCTCCAGCCACAGCTCTTCCTGTACTGACACACGTTCCCTCTCCTGTCCTGTCCTGGCTACTCTTCAGGACTAACGCCTCAGTTTTCAAAACAAATTGCGTTCACTGACATTATTAATGAAGCGTTTTTTATACATATATTTTCTACAATGCCCTGAGTAATACTGTTTTTATTACTGTTACTGGTGTGAAGAATAAGTCATAATATCGTGGATGGAACAATTCACAAATAAGCCACATTTAGAGAAAAACCTTAGACGACGTTGTGGTCCGTCCTGAATCATTATCAAGTCACAACTAAGCGATAAAAAACAGAGAAAACCAGAAGACAGGTCGGGAAGAGGAAGGGAGAAGGAAGCAGAAGTTGTAGTAAGTTATATCTGAAAGAAGTGGTGAAACAGACAGCTCACAAAACAAGTGGATTACAAAGAAACAAAGAGGAGCATTGAAATAGGCCTTCTGGAGAAAGTCAAAAGACGGAAGAGGTGAAGGAAAAAATGAAAGGTCATGTGATAAAAGATAAGAGGGCAAAGGTCAGGTCAAGTTACGAGTTGAGGAAGAGAGGAATGTACTAAAACAAAACTGAGACAAAGATTCATGTAAGGAATGTCATTTACAAAGGCTGATTCAACAAGACTGTGTCCGTGCAGGCTGGGAGGGTAGATAATTCTAACAGACGACCAGGTTTGTGTTAGAGTTAGTAAAGGAGGAAACTTGTTTGTGCAGTTTAAGTCTGTCAGAAAGAGAGCGGCCAGTTCCACTAATGTAGGAGACAACATCAGCAGAGTATATACTGGAAACATCAGTAACAGAAGTATGAACTAGATTACTACAAAGTGTATTAGGTTGGCAAAATGGAAATTTAAGAACATAAGAGGATAAGGAGAGAGGAGCACCGCAGTAGGCCTACTGGTCCAAACAGGCAGGTTCATCTCAATTAAAGACAGGGAGGGAGGGTGTTATTAACAGTGTGTAGTTGCAAACATGGAAGAGGGAAAACCAAAGAACAGGAGTATTTTTTCAGAAGTGGGTTTAGGTCAGAAGAAAATCTATTTTGAGTGAAAGCAAAGCGGAGTTTCTGAAATTGGAAGTACAGTATAGCCAAGGTGAGAGAACAAGGTGCACTGAGAATGAAGAAAAAACTAACACACTTTATTGACAGATGAAACATAAGAAAAGTTTACAGGAAAAGAAAACCGATCACAGAATGGGGGACTTAAAACTTTATGGGAAAAACAATAATTTTGTATTCCCATTTAGCTTCGAACTCGACAGATAGAGGAAGATTGTTAAGAACATCAGGGAAGGTTTGAAGGAGACTTGACCCATGTGGCAAGACAACAACGATATTATCTATATAGCGAAGCAGAAGAACAGTTGCAAAATACTCCACATAAAGGTTATGAAGAACAGGGGACAGATGAGGGTTCAAAGCAACAAAATGGATTATGAGTATAAGAAAAAAACCGTGGCCTGGTGGTTATAGCTCTCGCTTCACACAGCTGGTGTCCGGGTTCGATTCTCAGCGAGGGTTGAAAGACTGGGCGTGTTTCCTTACAGCAGTTGTCTATGTTCCCCATCAGTAAAATAGGAGCCTGAGTATTAGTCGACTAGTGTGGGTCGCATCCTGGGACAAAACTGACCTAATTTGCCCGAAATGCTCTGCATAACAAGAGGCTTTATATATATATATATATATATATATATATATATATATATATATATATATATATATATATATATATATATATATATATATATATATACAGTGGTCCCTCGCTTTTCGTAGTTCTCGGCAATCGTAAATTAATTTCGCCAATCATAGGGGTATTTTCGTATAAACATGGACTCGCTTTTCATAGGTTGACTCGTGAATAGTAGTTCGTCTAGGACGCTTACGCACAGTGTGAGCCGGGGAGGCCTCCCTACCCAGCCAGTCTGGCATTGTTTACCAGTGAGTGAAGGTCCTCTCAAGTGCTCCTACGAAATATTTCATAATATTCCACTCATTTTAGTGCTTGCAAGTACTAAATAAGCTACCATGGCTCCAAAGAAAGCTCCCAGTGCCAAGCCTGTGGTAAAGAAGGTGAGAAATATGTACAGTGACAAAGTCTTGGGCCATTTTAGGGAAGTGTTAAAAAGACGCCAGAAACAGAACTCTCTCCACAGTTACTTTGTGAGACAGGACTAGAGTGACTCTCAAGGTGGTCCTAGTGGCATTAAGAAACAGAGAAGAGAAGCAACCCCAGAGAAGCAATTGGTACCTGAGGTGTTGATGGAAGGGGATTCCCCTTCCAAACTGTAAACAATCCAATGTCTCTCCTCCTCCAGTCTCCCATACACTAAGAAGAATCTCCAATAAAGGTAAGTGTTATGCTGTTAATGTTTCATTCATCATTTCCCATTGTATTGTTTATGTACATGTATATTTCATGTAAATTTTTTTTTCTTTTAATACTTCTGAGTGTCAGAAACTGATTAATTGTATTTACATTATTTCTGATGGGGAAAATTGATTCGCAAATCGTAAATTTCGTTTAAAGTAGCTCCTCCAGGAACGGATTAATTACGAAAAACGAGGGACCACTGTATATAGTAGTGTGTCACTGATGTCAGCTAAGTTTGCATACCTTGTACATGTACTAGTAGAAGTTTAAGATATTATAAAGGCACAATACAGTGAGGTGGTTATAAGTTTCTGGTATGTGCAGGTTGTCTGTATATTACAGAGCAGAAATTACCTTGGAAGGTAAATAAACAGAATCCATACAAAGACAAACGACACCAAGAAAACCATAAATAAATAAAGGGACATGAAGTAACCTGGACCTGTCCTACACTCCCGGACCTGTCCTACACTCCCGGACCTGTCCTACACTCTCACACAACTGACAAAATTATCAACAGCAACATTAGCAGAGAGACACTCAGTATGAAGACCTTGCATCTTGCAGGGTGAGTGTGACCTAGCATGTTGCAGGGAGAGTGTGACCTAGCATCTTGCAGGGAGAGTGTGACCTAGCATCTTGCAGGGAGAGTGTGACCTAGCATCTTGCAGAGTGAGTGTGACCTAGCATATTGCAGGGTGAGTGTGACCTAGCATGTTGCAGGGAGAGTGTGACCTAGCATCTTGCAGGGTGAGTGTGACCTAGCATATTGCAGGGTGAGTGTGACCTAGCATATTGCAGGGTGAGTGTGACCTAGCATGTTGCAGGGTGAGTGTGACCTAGCATCTTGCAGGGTGAGTGTGACCTAGCATGTTGCAGGGAGAGTGTGACCTAGCATCTTGCAGGGAGAGTGTGACCTAGCATCTTGCAGGGAGAGTGTGATCTAGCATGTTGCAGGGAGACTGTGACCTAGCATGTTGCAGGGAGACTGTGACCTAGCATGTTGCAGGGTGAGTGTGACCTAGCATCTTGCAGGGTGAGTGTGACCTAGCATCTTGCAGGGTGAGTGTGACCTAGCATATTGCAGGGAGAGTGTGACCTAGCATGTTGCAGGGAGACTGTGACCTAGCATGTTGCAGGGTGAGTGTGACCTAGCATCTTGCAGGGTGAGTGTGACCTAGCATCTTGCAGGGTGAGTGTGACCTAGCATCTTGCAGGGTGAGTGTGACCTAGCATATTGCAGGGTGAGTGTGACCTAGCATCTTGCAGGGTGAGTGTGACCTAGCATATTGCAGGGAGAGTGTGACCTAGCATGTTGCAGGGAGACTGTGACCTAGCATGTTGCAGGGTGAGTGTGACCTAGCATCTTGCAGGGTGAGTGTGACCTAGCATCTTGCAGGGTGAGTGTGACCTAGCATATTGCAGGGAGAGTGTGACCTAGCATGTTGCATGGAGATTGTGACCTAGCATGTTGCAGGGTGAGTGTGACCTAGCATCTTGCAGGGTGAGTGTGACCTAGCATCTTGCAGAGTGAGTGTGACCTAGCATATTGCAGGGTGAGTGTGACCTAGCATCTTGCAGGGTGAGTGTGACCTAGCATATTGCAGGGAGAGTGTGACCTAGCATGTTGCAGGGAGACTGTGACCTAGCATGTTGCAGGGTGAGTGTGACCTAGCATCTTGCAGGGTGAGTGTGACCTAGCATCTTGCAGGGTGTGACCTAGCATCTTGCAGGGTGAGTGTGACCTAGCATCTTGCAGGATGAGTGGGACCTCGCATCTTGCAGGGTGAGTGTGACCTAGCATCTTGCAGGGTGAGTGTGACTTAGCATCTTGCAGGGTGACTGTGACCTAGCATGTTGCTGGGAGAGTGTGGCCTAGCATGTTGCAGGGAGAGTGTGACCTAGCATGTTGCAGGGAGAGTGTGACCTAGCATGTTGCAGGGAGAGTGTGACCTAGCATCTTGCAGGGAGAGTGTGACCTAGCATGTTGCAGGGAGAGTGTGACCTAGCATCTTGCAGGGTGAGTGGGACCTAGCATCTTGCAGGGTGAGTGTGACCTAGCATCTTGCAGGGAGAGTGTGACCTAGCATGTTGAAGGGAGAGTGTGACCTAGCATGTTGCAGGGAGAGTGTGACCTAGCATGCTGCAGGGAGACTGTGACCTAGCATGTTGCAGGGAGAGTGTGACCTAGCATGTTGCAGGGAGAGTGTGACCTAGCATCTTGCAGGGAGAGTGTGACCTAGCATGTTGCAGGGAGAGTGTGACCTAGCATCTTGCAGGGAGAGTGTGACCTAGCATCTTGCAGGGAGAGTGTGACCTAGCATGTTGCAGGGAGAGTGTGACCTAGCATCTTGCAGGGAGAGTGTGACCTAGCATGTTGCAGGGAGAGTGTGACCTGGCATGTTGTAGGAAGACTGTGACCTAGCATCTTGCAGGGTGAGTGTGACCTGCCATGTTGCAGGGAGAGTGACCTAGCATGTTGCAGGGAGACTGTGACCTAGCATCTTGCAGGGTGAGTGTGACCTGGCATGTTGCAGGGAGAGTGTGACCTAGCATCTTGCAGGGTGACTATGACCTAGCATCTTGCAGGGTGACTGTGACCTAGCATCTTGCAGGGTGACTGTGACCTAGCATCTTGCAGGGTGACTGTGACCTAGCATCTTGCAGGGTGACTGTGACCTAGCATCTTGCAGGGTGACTGTGACCTAGCATCTTGCAGGGTGACTGTGACCTAGCATCTTGCAGGGAGACTGTGACCTAGCATCTTGCAGGGTGACTGTGACCTAGCATCTTGCAGGGTGACTGTGACCTAGCATCTTGCAGGGTGACTGTGACCTAGCATCTTGCAGGGTGACTGTGACCTAGCATCTTGCAGGGTGAGTGTGACCTAGCATCTTGCAGGGTGACTGTGACCTAGCATCTTGCAGGGTGACTGTGACCTAGCATCTTGCAGGGTGACTGTGACCTAGCATCTTGCAGGGTGACTGTGACCTAGGATCTTGCAGGGTGACTGTTACCTAGCATCTTGCAGGGTGAGTGTGACCTAGCATCTTGCAGGGTGACTGTGACCTAGCATCTTGCAGGGTGACTGTGACCTAGCATCTTGCAGGGTGACTGTGACCTAGCATCTTGCAGGGTGACTGTGACCTAGCATCTTGCAGGGTGACTGTGACCTAGCATCTTGCAGGGAGACTGTGACCTAGCATATTGCAGGGTGACTGTGACCTAGCATCTTGCAGGGTGACTGTGACCCAGCATCTTGCAGGGTGACTGTGACCTAGCATCTTGCAGGGTGACTGTGACCTAGCATCTTGCAGGGTGACTGTGACCTAGCATGTTGCAGGGAGATTGTGACCTAGCATCTTGCAGGGTGACTGTGACCTAGCATGTTGCAGGGTGAATGTGACCTAGTATGTTGCAGGGAGACTGTGACCTAGCATCTTGCAGGGTGACTGTGACCTAGCATCTTGCAGGGTGACTGTGACCTAGCATCTTGCAGGGTGACTGTGACCTAGCATGTTGCAGGGTGACTGTGACCTAGTATGTTGCAGGGAGACTGTGACCTAGCATCTTGCAGGGTGACTGTGACCTAGCATCTTGCAGGGTGACTGTGACCTAGCATCTTGCAGGGTGACTGTGACCTAGCATCTTGCAGGGTGACTGTGACCTAGCATCTTGCAGGGTGACTGTGACCTAGCATGTTGCAGGGTGACTGTGACCTAGTATGTTGCAGGGAGACTGTGACCTAGCATCTTGCAGGGTGACTGTGACCTAGCATCTTGCAGGGTGACTGTGACCTAGCATCTTGCAGGGTGACTGTGACCTACACGTTCCATGGCGTCTAGAAGTCCTATTTGGGAACTTTTATTGTTATACTGTTTCTTCTAAAGAACCATAGGAGACACGATAACGACGTACGAGATACTCAGAGGCATTCCCATGGTTGCTAAGGAGATTGTTTAATATAACTACACTAAGATGAGCCACAACAATGTGAGTAGATACTTCTCTAACGTAAGATTAGAAAAAAAAGGTAGGTTCCAAGGAATAGTAACCAATTAAAGCAGCCGATTTTATTATATGCGGGGCCAGGAGCTGTGACTGGAACCCTGGAAACCCAATTTGGTAAGTACACTCTATCTGACACACGGAAATGAGACACATGAAGCATGAGAGACAGTCCACAGTGACTTAACAATAAAGTTGAAGTGAGCACACGAAGGTAGACTGGGGAGGGGGGGAGGGGGGGAGGGGGAGGGGGGAGTGTTGGGCTGGGGGAGGGAAATGGGGGGGTTAGAGGAGGGGATGGGGGGTGGGGATGGTGGGGTGGGGGAGGGGGAGGGGAGGGGGGGGAGGGGGAAGGTGTGTTTGGGGAAAGGGGGAGGGTGATGGGGGAGGGGAAGGGGGATGGGGTGGGGTTATTGGGTGGGGAGGGGTAGGAGGAGGTAGATGGGGGGTGGGGTGAGGGAGGGGGAGGGTAGGTTAGTAGGGTGAGAGAGGGGTAGAGTTCAGTTATTTACAAAACTAAACAGAACAGTACTAGTACTTCCCTGCCAGTGCAGAAGTTATGCAGGAACCACAGAGCACTATTATTATTATTATTACAATCAAGGGGAAGCGCTAAACCCGGAGGATTATACAGCGCCTGGGGGGGGGGATGTGGAAGGCATTCAGGCTTAATTTGGGGAACTGGAGCACAGATCCAATTCCCTAAATCAAGAGCCCCTCACCAACATCAAGGAACCTTCCTTGAGGGGTGGCACAGAGCACTAGCACTTCCTTTCCAGTACTCTACATAACGTAGGGATCACGCAGGAACCACAGAGTTATAGCACTTCCCTGCCAGCACTGTCAGTAGTGTTACTGTGTACTTGTGTAGTATACATAAATAATCCCAGCTACTTTATAGATAGGCTCCCTTACTAGCTATTACGTCACGAAACCCGTCAGGTGTGAGCCGTAGGGCACAGTGTTCCCTCTCAGTTTCCGCTAGGTGTAGACTAGACAAGGCAAGACTCCTGGGCTTCTCCTCAAGACTTTCTTAATTATACACCTCCAGGACATCCAACATGAGTTTTTCTTACTCCAATATCTCCTCACAAACCCCCACGACAAATGGTGACAGTGGTGTGGGCGTGACTGTGAATATTATGCCGATTTAAGGTGATTATTTCTACCAAGCCAGTCGGACATTGTGTGTGACCACGTGGAGGCCTAGAGAGACGACGCTAAGCCAAGTCGGCATCCTCCAACTTGGCTACACAACTTTCTAGTTAGTTGCTTCATGCCTCATTTGCTTATTTGCTAACCTACGAAGAGTTGACCTGGATTTTGCAAATTAAACCAAGCCAGTTAAGCCAGTCTGTAGGGAAGAGCCTAAGCCACACTTAGCCTGCTTCATTACTGCTGTGCGCATAGTTACAAGCATTCAAGCCATCCCAGTGCTGCCACCATTTGTCGTGGGGGTTCGTGAGGAGATATTGGAGTAAGAAATACACACATTGGATGTCTTGGAGGCATATAATTAAGAGTCTTGAGGAGAAGCCTAAAAGCCTTGCCTTGTCCAGTTTGCGCCTAGCGGGAACTGAGAGGGAACGCTGTGGCCTACGGCTCACATGTGACGGGTTTCGTGACGTCATAGCTAGTAAAGGAGCCTATCTATAAAGTAGCTTGGATTATTTATGTATACTACACAATTACACAGTAATATTACTGACAGCATAGACCAGACAAGGCAAGGCTCCTGGTCTTTTCCTCGACTCTCTTAATTATACACCTCCAAGGCATCCAACATGTGTATTTCTTACTCCAATATTTCCTCACAAACCCCCACGACAGTACATAACATAGGGGTCAGGCAGGAACCACAGAGCACTAGCACTTCCATGCCAGTACTCTACACAAGGAGGAGGCGGTCACTCAAGAACCTGTTTCGTCTCCTAGGCAACCAAGAACATTTACAACAGTTTGATAGTACTCCCAGCAGGTGACATCTTCCATGTTTTTACACACACACACACATACAGGCCAAGAGAGGAATATGAAGACAGCAACAGAGCAATGGTGGACACACTAGCTGAGGTGACCAGAAGAACTCACTCGAGTAGAGCAGAGTTACTGGTTATGGGCGATTTCAATCACAGGGAGATTGACTGGGAAAACCTGGAGACACATGGAGGTCCCAAAACATGGATAGCCAAGATGATGGATGTGGTACTGGAAAACCTCACGCATTAACATGTTAGGGACACTACCAGAGAGAGAGAGAGAGAGAGAAGGGAGGATGAACCAGCAAGACTGGACCTCGTGTTCACCCTGAGTAGCTCGGACATTGAGAATATCACATAGGAAAAGCCCTTTGGAGCTAGTGATCACGTGGTTCTAAACTTTGAATACACAGTAGAGTTACAAGTGGAGAGGGTAACAGAAGTAGAATGGGAAAAGCTAAACTACAAGAGGGGGGACTATACAGGTATGAGGAACCTCCTGCAAGAGGTTCAGTGGAAAAGAGAATTGGTGGGAAAGTCAGTAAACGAAATGATGGACTACATAACAACAAATGCAAGGAGGCAGAGGAAAGGTTTGTTCCCAAGGGCAACAGAAATAATAGGAAGACCAGAACGAGCCCTTGGTTTACCCAAAGGTGTAGGGAGGCAAAAACTAAGTGAACTAGAGAATGGAAGAAGTACAAAAGGCAAAGGACCCAGGAAAATAAAGAGATTAGTCGACGAGCCAGAAACGAGTATGCAGAGATAAGGAGGGAGGCCCAGCGACAGTACAAAAACATTACATTGAAAGTCAGGTCTGACCCGAAAATGCTGTATAGCCACATCAGGAGGAAGACAACAGTCAAGGACCAGGTAATCGGGCTGAGGAAAGAAGGTGGGAAGTTCACAAGAAACGACCAAGAGGTATGTGAGAAGTTCAACACGAGATTTAAGGAAGTATTTACAGTGGAGACAGAAAGGACTCTGGGAAGACAAAACAGAGTGGTACACCAACAAGGGATATACCAACAAGCTGCAAAGTTACCTTGATACCTCAAAGGCGGTGGGACCAGACATCTCTCCGTGGGTCCTTATATAGGGAGCAGAGACGCTGTGTGTGCCATTAACCACAATTTTCAACACATCCATTAAAACTAGGCAACTACCTGAGTTATGGAAAACGGCATATGTAATCCCCATTTTTAAGAAAGGAAACAGAAACGAGGCACTAAACTATAGACCAGTGTCACTGACGTGTATAGTATGCAAAGCCATGGAGAAGAGTATCAGGAGGAGAGTGGTGGAGCACCTGGAACGGAACAAGATTATAAACAACAACAGAAGTAAGACACGACAGAGTGAGGGGTGGGTTGATTGCATTTTCTTGGACTGCAAGAAGGCCTTCGACACAGTTCCTCACAAAAGATTAGAGTAGAAGCTAGAGGATCAGGGACGTATAACAGGAAGGGCACTGCAATGGATCAGAGAATACCTGACAGGGAGGCAACAACGAGTCTTGGTACGTGATGAGGTATCAAAGTGGGCGCCTATGAAGAGCGGGGTCCCACAGGGGTCAGTCCTAGGACCAGTGCTATTTTTGGTATATGTGAATGACATGGTGGAAGGGATAGATTCAGAAGTGTCCTTGTTCGCAGATGATGTGAAGTTAATGAGGAGAATTAAATCAGATGAGGATCGGGCAGGACTACAAAAAGACCTGGACAGGCTGGACGCGTGATCCATCAACTGGATCCTCGAATTTAATCCCGCCAAATGTAAAGTCATGAAGATCGGGGAAGGCTAAAGAAGACCGCAGACAGAGTATAGGCTAGGCGGCCAAAGACTGCAAACCTCACCCAAGGAGAAAGAGCTTGGGGTGCGTATAATACCGAGCACATCTCCGGAAGCAAACATCAACCAGATAACTGCTGCAGCATTTGGGCGCTTGGTAAACCTGAGAATGTCGTTCCGACGCCTCAGTAAGGAACCGTTCAAGACTCTGTACATCGTATACGTCAGGCTCATACTGGAGTACGCAGCACGAGTTTGAAACCCGCACCTGGTCAAGCACATCAATAAATTAGACAAAGTGCAAAGGTATGCTACAAGGCTAGTTCCAGAGCTAATGGAATTGTCCTACGAAGAAAGGTTAAGGGAAATCGGCCTGACGACACTGGAGAACAGGAGGGTCAGGGGAGACATGATAACGACATACAAAATACGGCGAGGAATAGATAAGGTGGACAGAGACAGGATGTTTCAGAGGTGGAACACAGAAACAAGGGGTCACAATTGGAAGTTGAAGATTCAGACGAGTCAAAGGGATGTTAGGAAGTATTTCTTCAGTCATAGAGTAGTTAGGAAGTGGAATAGTCTTGCAAGTGATGTAGTGGAGGCAGGAACCATACATAGTTTTAAGACGAGGTATGATAAAGCTAATGGAGCAGAGAGAGTGGACCTAGTAGCGACCAGTGAAGAGGCGGGGCCAGGAGCTATAATTCGACCCCTGCAACCACAATTAGGTGAATTAGGTGAGTACACACACACACCCACACACGTGACTAGAGAAGATAAACACCAGCCAAAAGAAGGTTAAAGGGGATGGGCCCAAGAACTAAGGATCAAACCCTCAAATGCGAACAGGTGAACACACACTGGACAAGACAGTGTACGTGAATATTTTCTCTTCATATTTACCCTGAGTACTGCACCAAAATCACTCTCTCTCTCTCTCTCTCTCTCTCTCTCTCTCTCTCTCTCTCTTTAATAGCCCAGAAATGCTGATAATCTTCCTTGCGTGCCCATAAAAATGATCTTTCAAGGCACGACTTACAAATTCTCTGCTCCACTGCTTAAGTCTTGTGCCTGCTGCTGCTGCTGCTGCTGCTGCTGCTGCTTGTGGGTGGGTCTGGAGGGTATGAAACCAGCCGGTCAGGTCAGTAAGTGGGTGGGTTACAGGACCCAGGAGCTGGAGGTAAGCGGCCATTCAGGAGTATGATCTTGGAATTCAACTGTAAGGTGAACTGGAAGGTGAACTGGAAGGTGAACTGGAAGGTGAACTGGAAGGTGAACTGCAGGGCGAACTGGAAGATGAACTGGAAGCTGACCCATCTCAAACGCTTGACGAGTCTGTTCTAAGCATGTAAGGTAACGATATATGATAGTTCGTGCAGACGCGGCTCTACACACAGTTTTGAGGAGAGGGATGATTGGACCAGATTACTTTATTGTGAACTCAGTATCCATGATATGGACGGTAGCGGCTAGTTTATTGTGCACCCAATATCCATCCTGAGGAAGGTAACGCAAGAACACATGAACAAGAGTAGAACATCTGGATATATATATATATATATATATATATATATATATATATATATATATATATATATATATATATATATATATATATATATATGTCGTGCCGAATAGGCAGAACTTGCGATCTTGGCTTAAATAGCAACGCTCATCTTGCCATATAGGACAAGTGAAAATTTATATATGCAATAATTTGGCCAAAATCATTCTGAACCTAACGAAAAAAATATATTTGATTGTGTTTGTTTAGTACTAAATTATTGTAAACGTATTTAAAATATATTTAGTTGAGTTAGGCTAAAATAAATTGTTCTTGTTATAATAAGGTTAGGTAAGTTTTCTAAGATTCTTTTGGTGCAAAATTAAAAATTTTTACATTAACATTAATGAAAAAAATATATCTTTAAACGTATAAGAGAAAATTTCAGAAAGGACTTAATTTTAAATGAGTTCTTGCTAATTGACCAGTTTTACATATTCGGCACATTATATATATATATATATATATATATATATATATATATATATATATATATATATATATATATATATATATACACATATATATGTCGTGCCGAATAGGTAGAACTTGCGATCTTGGCTTAAATAGCAACGCTCATTTTGCCATATAAGACAAGTGAAAATTTGTGTTTGCAATAATTTCGCCAAAATCATTCTGAACCTAACGAAAAAAATATATTTCACTGTGTTTGTTTAGTATTAAATTAATGTAAACAAATCTAAAATATATTTAGTTGGGTTAGGCTAAAATAAATTGTTCTTGTTATAATAAGGTTAGGTAAGTTTTCTAAGATTCTTTTGGTGCAAAATTAAAAATTTTTACATCAACATTAATGAAATTTTTTTTAGAAAGGACTTAATTTTAAATGAGTTCTTGCTAACTGACCAGTTTTACATATTCGGCACGACACACACACACACACACACACACACACACACACACACTGTGATGCACTGTAACAGTGAAATAGCTTTTGTTTCAACTGTATAATAATATTACAGAATACAGAAGCAACATTCTGCTGATGTACTCACCTAATTGTGGTTGCAGGTGTGTGTGTGTGTGTGTGTGTGTGTGTATGTGTGTGTGTGTGTGTGTGTGTGTGTGTGTGTGTGTGTGTGTGTGTGTGTGTGTGTGTGTGTGTGTGTGTGTGTGTGTGTGTGTGTGTGTGGTGTGTGTGTGTGTGTGTGTGTGTGTGTGTGTGTGTGTGTGTGTGTGAGTGTGTGTGTGTGTGTGTGTGTGTGTGTGTGTGTTGTGTGTGTGTGTGTGTGTGTGTGTGTGTGTGTGAGTGTGTGTGTGTGTGTGTGTGTGTGTGTGTGTGTATGTGTGTGTGTGTGTGAGTGTGTGTGTGTGTGTGTGTGTGTGTGTGTGTGTGTAGCGTGGGGGTGTGAGTGTGTGTGTGTGTGTGTGTGTGTGTGTAGCGTGGGTGTGTGTGTGTGTGTGTGTGTGTGTGTGTGTGTGTGTGTGTGTGTGTGTGTGTGTGAGTGTGTGTGTGTGTGTGTGTGTGTGTGTGTGTGTGTGTGTGTGTGTGTGTGTGTGTGTGTGTGTGTGTGTGTGTGTGTGTGTGTGTGTGTATGTGTGTGTGTGTGTGTACTCACCTATTTGTACTCACCTATTTGTGGTTGCAGGGGTCGATTCATAGCTCCTGGCCCCGCCTCTTCACTGAACGCTACTAGGTCCTCTCTCTCTCTGCTCCACGAGCTATATCATACCTCGTTTTAAAGCTATGTATGGTTCCTGCCTCCACTACATCACTTGCCAGACTATTCCACTTCCTGACTATTCTATGACTGAAGAAATACTTCTTAACATCCATTTGACTCATTTGAGTCTTCAACTTCCAAGTGTGACCCCTTGTTGCTGTGTCCCCTCCGTGGAACATCCTGTCTCTGTCCACCTTGTCTATTCCACGCAGTGTTTTGTATGTCGTTATCATGTCTCCCCTAACCCTCCTGTCCTCCAGTGTCGTCAGGCCGATTCCCCTTAACCTTTCTTCACAGGACACTGGTGTATCTAGTTTTGCTAGCTTAAAAAAAAAAGGCGAAAGTTACTGGTATGAATACATCTCTTTCCCTTCCTTCAAGGCAGTGTTACTAGCATGAAGGCACTTCTTCACCTACCCTCAAGGCAGTGTTACTAGCATGAAGGCACTTCTTCACCTACCCTCAAGGCAGTGTTACTAGCATGAAGGCACTTCTTCACCTACCCTCAGGCGGATGTGTTACTGGCAAGGCACTTCTTGCCTACCCTCAAGGCAGTGTTACTGCATGAGCGCTTCTTCCACTGCCCTCAAGGCAGGTGTTACTGGCATGGACGCTATTCACCTGGCCTTCAAGGCGGTGTTGCCAGCATGAAGGCACTTATTCACCTACCTTCAAGGCAGGTGTTACTGGCATGAAGGCGCTATTCCACCTACCTTCAGGGCGGTGTTGCTGGCGCAGAGCGCTAACACCTACCCTCAAGGCGGTGTTACTGGCATGAAGACGCTTCTTCACCTACCTTCAGGCAGTGTTACTGGCATGAAGGCATTCTTCACCTACCTTCAAGGCAGTGTTGCCAGCATGAAGCGCTTCTTCCTACCTTCAAGGCAGTGTTACCTTGCATGAAGCACTTCTTCCACCTACCTTCAAGGCAGTGTTACTGGCATGAAGGCGCTATTCACCTACCTTCAAGGCAGTGTTACCAGCATGAAGGCACTTCTTCACCTAGCCTTCAGGGCGGTGTTACCGGCAGCATGAAGGCGCTATTCACCCTGGCCTTCAGGCGGTGTTACTGGCATGAAGGCACTTCTTCACCACCTTCGAGGCGGTGTTACCTGCATGAGGCACTTCTTCACCTACCTTCAAGGCAGTGTTACTGGCATGGAAGGCACTTCTTCACCTACCTTCAGGCAGTGTTACTGGCATGAGGGGCGCTTCTTCACCTACCCTCGAGGCAGTGTTACTGGCATGAGGCACTTCTTCACCTACCCTCAGGCAGTGTTACTAGCATGAAGGCACTTCTTCACCTACCCTCAAGGCAGTGTTACTGGCATGAGGCGGCTTCTTCACCTGCCCTCAGGCAGTGTTACTGGCAGCTGAGCTTCTTCACCTACCCTCAAGGCGGTGTTACTGGCATGAGGCACTTCTTCACCTACCCTCAAGGCAGTGTTACTGGCATGAAGGCACTTCTTCACCTACCCTCAAGGCAGTGTTACTGGCATGAGCACTATTCACCTACCCTCAAGGCAGTGTTGCTGGCATGAAGGCACTTCTTCACCCCTGCCCTCAGGCGGTGTTACTGGCATGGGGAAGGCACTTCTTCACCTGCCCTCAGGCGTGTTGCTGGCATGAGGCGCTATTCACCTACCCTCAAGGCGGTGTTACTGTGAAGGCTAGCCCCACACACCCTCGAGGCAGTGTTACTGGCATGATTGCTAACCTACCCTCAGAGGGCGGTGTTACTGGCATGAAGGCACTTCTTCACACCCTCAGGGGCAGTGTTACTGGCATGGGGCGCTCTTCACCTACCCTCGAAGGCGGTGTTACTGGCATGAAGGCGCGCTTCACCTACCCTCAAGGCGTGTTGCTGGCATGACGGCTTCTTCACCTACCCTCAAGGCAGTGTTACTGGCATGAGGCACTGGCCTACCTACCCTCAGGGCAGGTGTTGCTGGCATGAGGCGCTTCTTCACCTGCCCTCAAGGCAGTGTTGCTGCAGAGCGCTGTTTACCTACTCAGGTGTTACTGGCATGAGGCGCTACTTCACCTGCCCTCAAGGCAGTGTTACTGGCATGAGGCGCACTTCACCCTACCCTCAGGGGCAGTGTTACTGGCATGAAGGCGCTTCCACTGCCCTCAAGGCAGTGTTACTGGCATGAAGGCACTTATTCACCTACCCTCAGGGGCAGTGTTACTGGCATGAGCGCTTCTTCACCCCTACCCTCAAGGCAGTGTTACTAGCATGAAGGCACTTCTTCACCTACCCTCCGGAGGCAGTGTTGCTAGCATGAGCTTCTTCCTACCCTCAGGGCAGTGTTACTAGCAGAGGCACTTCTTCACCTGCCCTCAGGCAGTGTTGCTGGCATGAGGCACTTC